>NW_027095183.1:0-30827 GCF_029207755.1 Chamaea fasciata | reverse complement strand
GAAGCACTTGCCGTGCTGCAAACAGCTTCTCTGCCTGTGGAGAGCTCGAAACAGCGTTTTGACGCTGTTCCAAGCCTGCCCTGCGAAGCGAACCGCCGGAGAGTGCACTCGGCGCGGCCAACAACCGGCGTTTGCTCGCTTCCCCAGGCTAGGAGAAGCACTTTGCCGTGCTGCAAACAGCTTCTCTGCCTGTGGAGAGCTCGGAAACAGCGTTTGACGCTGTTCCAAGCCTGCCTGCGAGCGAAGCGCCGGAGAGTGCACTCGGCTCTGGCCAAACGCGTTTGCTCGCTTTTATAGGCTCGGAGAAGCACTTGCCGTGCTGCAAACAGCTTCTCTGCCTGTGGAGAGCTCGGAAACAGCGTTTGACGCTGTTCCAAGCCTGCCTGCGAGCGAAGCGCCGGAGAGTGCACTCGGCGCGGCCAAACGGCGTTTGCTCGCTTCCCTAGGCTAGGAGAAGCACTTGCCGTGCTGCAAACACAGCTTCTCTGCCTGTGGAGAGCTCGGAAACAGCGTTTGACGCTGTTCCAAGCCTGCCTGCGAGCGAAGCGCCGGAGAGTGCACTCGGCGCGGCCGAAACGGCGTTTGCTCGCTTCCCAGGCTAGGAGAAGCACTTGCCGTGCTGCAAACAGCTTCTCTGCCTGTGGAGAGCTCGGAAACAGCGTTTGACGCTGTTCCGAGCCTGCCTGCGAGCGAAGCGCCGGAGAGTGCACTCGGCGCGGCCAAACGGCGTTTGCTCGCTTCCCAGGCTAGGAGAAGCACTTGCCGTGCTGCAAACAGCTTCTCTGCCTGTGGAGAGCTCGGAAACGAGCGTTTGACGCTGTTCCAAGCCTGCCTGCGAAGCGAAGCGCCGGAGAGTGCACTCGGGCGCGGCCAAACGGCGTTTGCTCGCTTCCAGGCTAGGAGAAGCACTTGCCGTGCTGCAAACAGCTTCTCTGCCTGTGGAGAGCTCGGAAACAGCGTTTGACGCTGTTCCAAGCCTGCCTGCGAGCGAAGCGCCGGAGAGTGCACTCGGCGCGGCCAAACGGCGTTTGCTCGCTTCCCAGGCTAGGAGAAGCACTTGCCGTGCTGCAAACAGCTTCTCTGCCTGTGGAGAGCTCGGAAACAGCGTTTGACGCTGTTCCAAGCCCGCCTGCGAGCGAACCGACGGAGAGTGCACTGGGCGCGGCCAAACGGCGTTTGCTCGCTTCCCAGGCTAGGAGAAGCACTTGCCGTGCTGCAAACAGCTTCTCTGCCTGTGGAGAGCTCGGAAACAGCGTTTGACGCTGTTCCAAGCCTGCCTGCGAGCGAACCGCCGGAGAGTGCACTCGGCGCGGCCAAACGGCGTTTGCTCGCTTCCCAGGCTAGGAGAAGCACTTGCCGTGCTGCAAACAGCTTCTCTGCCTGTGGAGAGCTCGGAAACAGCGTTTGACGCTGTTCCAAGCCTGCCTGCGAGCGAAGCGCCGGAGAGTGCAACTCGGCGCGGGCCAAACGGCGTTTGCTCGCTTCCCAGGCTAGGAGAAGCACTTGCCGTGCTGCAAACAGCTTCTCTGCCTGTGGAGAGCTCGGAAACAGCGTTTGACGCTGTTCCAAGCCTGCCTGCGAGCGAACCGCCGGAGAGTGCACTCGGCGCGGCCAAACGGCGTTTGCTCGCTTCCCAGGCTAGGAGAAGCACTTGCCGTGCTGCAAACAGCTTCTCTGCCTGTGGAGAGCTCGGAAACAGCGTTTGACGCTGTTCCAAGCCTGCCTGCGAGCGAAGCGCCGGAGAGTGCACTCGGCGCGGCCAAACGGCGTTTGCTCGCTTCCCAGGCTAGGAGAAGCACTTGCCGTGCTGCAAACAGCTTCTCTGCCTGTGGAGAGCTCGGAAACAGCGTTTGACGCTGTTCCAAGCCTGCCTGCGAGCGAAGCGCCGGAGAGTGCACTCGGCGCGGCCAAACGCGTTTGCTCGCTTCCCAGGCTAGGAGAAGCACTTGCCGTGCTGCAAAACAGCTTCTCTGCCTGTGGAGAGCTCGGAAACAGCGTTTGACGCTGTTCCGAGCCTGCCTGCGAGCGAAGCGCCGGAGAGTGCACTCGGCGCGGCCAAACGGCGTTTGCTCGCTTCCCAGGCTAGGAGAAGCACTTGCCGTGCTGCAAACAGCTTTCTCTGCCTGTGGAGAGCTCGGAAACAGCGTTTGACGCTGTTCCAAGCCTGCCTGCGAGCGAAGCGCCCGGAGAGTGCACTCGGCGCGGCCAAACGGCGTTTGCTCGCTTCCCAGACTAGGAGAAGCACTTGCCGTGCTGCAAACAGCTTCTCTGCCTGTGGAGAGCTCGGAAACAGCGTTTGACGCTGTTCCAAGCCTGCCTGCGAGCGAAGCGCCGGAGAGTGCACTCGGCGCGGCCAAACGGCGTTTGCTCGCTTCCCAGGCTAGGAGAAGCACTTGCCGTGCTGCAAACAGCTTCTCTGCCTGTGGAGAGCTCGGAAACAGCGTTTGACGCTGTTCCAAGCCTGCCTGCCGAGCGAAGCGCCGGAGAGTGCACTGGGCGCGGCCAAACGGCGTTTGCTCGCTTCCCAGGCTAGGAGAAGCACTTGCCGTGCTGCAAACAGCTTCTCTGCCTGTGGAGAGCTCGGAAACAGCGTTTGACGCTGTTCCAAGCCTACCTGCGAGCGAACCGCCGGAGAGTGCACTGGGCGCGGCCAAACGGCGTTTGCTCGCTTCCCAGGCTAGGAGAAGCACTTGCCGTGCTGCAAACAGCTTCTCTGCCTGTGGAGAGCTCGGAAACAGCGTTTGACGCTGTTCCAAGCCTGCCTGCGAGCGAACCGCCGGAGAGTGCACTCGGCGCGGCCAAACGGCGTTTGCTCGCTTCCCAGGCTAGGAGAAGCACTTGCCGTGCTGCAAACAGCTTCTCTGCCTGTGGAGAGCTCGGAAACAGCGTTTGACGCTGTTCCAAGCCTGCCTGCGAGCGAAGCGCCGGAGAGTGCACTCGGCGCGGCCAAACGGCGTTTGCTCGCTTCCCAGGCTAGGAGAAGCACTTGCCGTGCTGCAAACAGCTTCTCTGCCTGTGGAGAGCTCGGAAACAGCGTTTGACGCTGTTCCAAGCCTGCCTGCGAGCGAACCGCCGGAGAGTGCACTCGGCGCGGCCAAACGGCGTTTGCTCGCTTCCCAGGCTAGGAGAAGCACTTGCCGTGCTGCAAACAGCTTCTCTGCCTGTGGAGAGCTCGGAAACAGCGTTTGACGCTGTTCCAAGCCTGCCTGCGAGCGAACCGCCGGAGAGTGCACTCGGCGCGGCCAAACGGCGTTTGCTCGCTTCCCAGGCTAGGAGAAGCACTTGCCGTGCTGCAAACAGCTTCTCTGTCTGTGGAGAGCTCGGAAACAGCGTTTGACGCTGTTCCAAGCCTGCCTGCGAGCGAACCGCCGGAGAGTGCACTCGGCGCGGCCAAACGGCGTTTGCTCGCTTCCCAGGCTAGGAGAAGCACTTGCCGTGCTGCAAACAGCTTCTCTGCCTGTGGAGAGCTCGGAAACAGCGTTTGACGCTGTTCCAAGCCTGCCTGCGAGCGAAGCGCCGGAGAGTGCACTCGGCGCGGCCAAACGGCGTTTGCTCGCTTCCCAGGCTAGGAGAAGCACTTGCCGTGCTGCAAACAGCTTCTCTGCCTGTGGAGAGCTCGGAAACAGCGTTTGACGCTGTTCCAAGCCTGCCTGCGAGCGAAGCGCCGGAGAGTGCACTCGGCGCGGCCAAACGGCGTTTGCTCGCTTCCCAGGCTAGGAGAAGACACTTGCCGTGCTGCAAACAGCTTCTCTGCCTGTGGAGAGCTCGGAAACAGCGTTTGACGCTGTTCCAAGCCTGCCTGCGAGCGAACCGCCGGAGAGTGCACTCGGCGCGGCCAACGGCGTTTGCTCGCTTCCCAGGCTAGGAGAAGCACTTGCCGTGCTGCAAACAGCTTCTCTGCCTGTGGAGAGCTCGGAAACAGCGTTTGACGCTGTTCCAAGCCTGCCTGCGAGCGAACCGCCGGAGAGTGCACTGGGCGCGGCCAAATGGTGTTTGCTCGCTTCCCAGGCTAGGAGAAGCACTTGCCGTGCTGCAAACAGCTTCTCTGCCTGTGGAGAGCTCGGAAACAGCGTTTGACGCTGTTCCAAGCCTGCCTGCGAGCGAAGCGCCGGAGAGTGCACTCGGCGCGGCCAAACGGCGTTTGCTCGCTTCCCAGGCTAGGAGAAGCACTTGCCGTGCTGCAAACAGCTTCTCTGCCTGTGGAGAGCTCGGAAAACAGCGTTTGACGCTGTTCCAAGCCTGCCTGCGAGCGAACCGCCGGAGAGTGCACTGGGCGCGGCCAAATGGTGTTGCTCGCTTCCCAGGCTAGGAGAAGCACTTGCCGTGCTGCAAACAGCTTCTCTGCCTGTGGAGAGCTCGGAAACAGCGTTTGACGCTGTTCCAAGCCTGCCTGCGAGCGAAGCGCCGGAGAGTGCACTCGGCGCGGCCAAACGGCGTTTGCTCGCTTCCCAGGCTAGGAGAAGCACTTGCCGTGCTGCAAACAGCTTCTCTGCCTGTGGAGGAGCACGGAAACAGCGTTTGACGCTGTTCCAAGCCTGCCTGCGAGCGAAGCGCCGGAGAGTGCACTCGGCGCGGCCAAACGGCGTTTGCTCGCTTCCCAGGCTAGGAGAAGCACTTGCCGTGCTGCAAACAGCTTCTCTGTCTGTGGAGAGCTCGGAAACAGCGTTTGACGCTGTTCCAAGCCTGCCTGCGAGCGAACCGCCGGAGAGTGCACTGGGCGCGGCCAAACGGCGTTTGCTCGCTTCCCAGGCTAGGAGAAGCACTTGCCGTGCTGCAAACAGCTTCTCTGCCTGTGGAGAGCTCGGAAACAGCGTTTGACGCTGTCCCAAGCCTGCCTGCGAGCGAACCGCCGGAGAGTGCACCCGGCGCGGCCAAACGGCGTTTGCTCGCTTTTATAGCCTAGGAGAAGCACTTGCCGTGCTGCAAACAGCTTCTCTGCCTGTGGAGAGCTCGGAAACAGCGTTTGACGCTGTTCCAAGCCTGCCCGCGAGCGAAGCGCCGGAGAGTGCACTCGGCGCGGCCAAACGGCGTTTGCTCGCTTCCCAGACTAGGAGAAGCACTTGCCGTGCTGCAAACAGCTTCTCTGCCTGTGGAGAGCTCGGAAACAGCGTTTGACGCTGTTCCAGAGCCTGCCTGCGAGCGAAGCGCCGGAGAGTGCACTCGGCGCGGCCAAACGGCGTTTGCTCGCTTCCCAGGCTAGGAGAAGCACTTGCCGTGCTGCAAACAGCTTCTCTGCCTGTGGAGAGCTCGGAAACAGCGTTTGACGCTGTTCCAAGCCTGCCTGCGAGCGAAGCGCCGGAGAGTGCACTGGGCGCGGCCAAACGGCGTTTGCTCGCTTCCCAGGCTAGGAGAAGCACTTGCCGTGCTGCAAACAGCTTCTCTGCCTGTGGAGAGCTCGGAAACAGCGTTTGACGCTGTTCCAAGCCTGCCTGCGAGCGAACCGCCGGAGAGTGCACTGGGCGCGGCCAAACGGCGTTTGCTCGCTTCCCAGGCTAGGAGAAGCACTTGCCGTGCTGCAAACAGCTTCTCTGCCTGTGGAGAGCTCGGAAACAGCGTTTGACGCTGTTCCAAGCCTGCCTGCGAGCGAAGCGCCGGAGAGTGCACTCGGCGCGGCCAAACGGCGTTTGCTCGCTTCCCAGGCTAGGAGAAGCACTTGCCGTGCTGCAAACAGCTTCTCTGCCTGTGGAGAGCTCGGAAACAGCGTTTGACGCTGTTCCAAGCCTGCCTGCGAGCGAAGCGCCGGAGAGTGCACTCGGGCGCGGCCAAACGGCGTTTGCTCGCTTCCCAGGCTAGGAGAAGCACTTGCCGTGCTGCAAACAGCTTCTCTGCCTGTGGAGAGCTCGGAAACAGCGTTTGACGCTGTTCCAAGCCTGCCTGCCGAGCGAAGCGCCGGAGAGTGCACTCGGCGCGGCCAAACGGCGTTTGCTCGCTTCCCAGGCTAGGAGAAGCACTTGCCGTGCTGCAAACAGCTTCTCTGCCTGTGGAGAGCTCGGAAACAGCGTTTGACGCTGTTCCAAGGCCTGCCTGCGAGCGAAGCGCCGGAGAGTGCACTGGGCGCGGCCAAACGGCGTTTGCTCGCTTCCCAGGCTAGGAGAAGCACTTGCCGTGCTGCAAACAGCTTCTCTGCCTGTGGAGAGCTCGGAAACAGCGTTTGACGCTGTTCCAAGCCTGCCTGCGAGCGAAGCGCCGGAGAGTGCACTCGGCGCGGCCAAACGGCGTTTTGCTCGCTTCCCAGGCTAGGAGAAGCACTTGCCGTGCTGCAAACAGCTTCTCTGCCTGTGGAGAGCTCGGAAACAGCGTTTGACGCTGTTCCGAGCCTGCCTGCGAGCGAAGCGCCGGAGAGTGCACTCGGCGCGGCCAAACGGCGTTTGCTCGCTTCCCAGGCTAGGAGAAGCACTTGCCGTGCTGCAAACAGCTTCTCTGCCTGTGGAGAGCTCGGAAACAGCGTTTGACGCTGTTCCAAGCCTGCCTGCGAGCGAAGCGCCGGAGAGTGCACTCGGCGCGGCCAAACGGCGTTTGCTCGCTTCCCAGACTAGGAGAAGCACTTGCCGTGCTGCAAACAGCTTCTCTGCCTGTGGAGAGCTCGGAAACAGCGTTTGACGCTGTTCCAAGCCTGCCTGCGAGCGAAGCGCCGGAGAGTGCACTCGGCGCGGCCAAAACGGCGTTTGCTCGCTTCCCAGGCTAGGAGAAGCACTTGCCGTGCTGCAAACAGCTTCTCTGCCTGTGGAGAGCTCGGAAACAGCGTTTGACGCTGTTCCAAGCCTGCCTGCGAGCGAAGCGCCGGAGAGTGCACTGGGCGCGGCCAAACGGCGTTTGCTCGCTTCCCAGGCTAGGAGAAGCACTTGCCGTGCTGCATAACAGCTTCTCTGCCTGTGGAGAGCTCGGAAACAGCGTTTGACGCTGTTCCAAGCCTACCTGCGAGCGAACCGCCGGAGAGTGCACTGGGCGCGGCCAAACGGCGTTTGCTCGCTTCCCAGGCTAGGAGAAGCACTTGCCGTGCTGCAAACAGCTTCTCTGCCTGTGGAGAGCTCGGAAACAGCGTTTGACGCTGTTCCAAGCCTGCCTGCGAGCGAACCGCCGGAGAGTGCACTGGGCGCGGCCAAACGGCGTTTGCTCGCTTCCCAGGCGTAGGAGAAGCACTTGCCGTGCTGCAAACAGCTTCTCTGCCTGTGGAGAGCTCGGAAACAGCGTTTGACGCTGTTCCAAGCCTGCCTGCGAGCGAACCGCCGGAGAGTGCACTCGCGCGGCCAAACGGCGTTTGCTCGCTTCCCAGGCTAGGAGAAGCACTTGCCGTGCTGCAAACAGCTTCTCTGCCTGTGGAGAGCTCGGAAACAGCGTTTGACGCTGTTCCAAGCCTGCCTGCGAGCGAAGCGCCGGAGAGTGCACTCGGCGCGGCCAAACGGCGTTTGCTCGCTTCCCAGGCTAGGAGAAGCACTTGCCGTGCTGCAAACAGCTTCTCTGCCTGTGGAGAGCTCGGAAACAGCGTTTGACGCTGTTCCAAGCCTGCCTGCGAGCGAACCGCCGGAGAGTGCACTCGGCGCGGCCAAACGGCGTTTGCTCGCTTCCCAGGCTAGGAGAAGCACTTGCCGTGCTGCAAACAGCTTCTCTGCCTGTGGAGAGCTCGGAAACAGCGTTTGACGCTGTTCCAAGCCTGCCTGCGAGCGAACCGCCGGAGAGTGCACTCGGCGCGGCCAAACGGCGTTTGCTCGCTTCCCAGGCTAGGAGAAGCACTTGCCGTGCTGCAAACAGCTTCTCTGTCTGTGGAGAGCTCGGAAACAGCGTTTGACGCTGTTCCAAGCCTGCCTGCGAGCGAACCGCCGGAGAGTGCACTCGGCGCGGCCAAACGGCGTTTGCTCGCTTCCCAGGCTAGGAGAAGCACTTGCCGTGCTGCAAACAGCTTCTCTGCCTGTGGAGAGCTCGGAAACAGCGTTTGACGCTGTTCCAAGCCTGCCTGCGAGCGAAGCGCCGGAGAGTGCACTCGGCGCGGCCAAACGGCGTTTGCTCGCTTCCCAGGCTAGGAGAAGCACTTGCCGTGCTGCAAACAGCTTCTCTGCCTGTGGAGAGCTCGGAAACAGCGTTTGACGCTGTTCCAAGCCTGCCTGCGAGCGAAGCGCCGGAGAGTGCACTCGGCGCGGCCAAACGGCGTTTGCTCGCTTCCCAGGCTAGGAGAAGCACTTGCCGTGCTGCAAACTGCTTCTCTGCCTGTGGAGAGCTCGGAAACAGCGTTTGACGCTGTTCCAAGCCTGCCTGCGAGCGAACCGCCGGAGAGTGCACTCGGCGCGGCCAAACGGCGTTTGCTCGCTTCCCAGGCTAGGAGAAGCACTTGCCGTGCTGCAAACAGCTTCTCTGCCTGTGGAGAGCTCGGAAACAGCGTTTGACGCTGTTCCAAGCCTGCCTGCGAGCGAAGCGCCGGAGAGTGCACTCGGCGCGGCCAAACGGCGTTTGCTCGCTTCCCAGGCTAGGAGAAGCACTTGCCGTGCTGCAAACAGCTTCTCTGTCTGTGGAGAGCTCGGAAACAGCGTTTGACGCTTGTTCCAAGCCTGCCTGCGAGCGAACCGCCGGAGAGTGCACTCGGCGCGGCCAAACGGCGTTTGCTCGCTTCCCCAGGCTAGGAGAAGCACTTGCCGTGCTGCAAACAGCTTCTCTGCCTGTGGAGAGCTCGGAAACAGCGTTTGACGCTGTTCCAAGCCTGCCTGCGAGCGAAGCGCCGGAGAGTGCACTCGGCGCGGCCAAACGGCGTTTGCTCGCTTCCCAGGCTAGGAGAAGCACTTGCCGTGCTGCAAACAGCTTCTCTGCCTGTGGAGAGCTCGGAAACAGCGTTTGACGCTGTTCCAAGCCTGCCTGCGAGCGAAGCGCCGGAGAGTGCACTCGGCGCGGCCAAACGGCGTTTGCTCGCTTCCCAGGCTAGGAGAAGCACTTGCCGTGCTGCAAACAGCTTCTCTGCCTGTGGAGAGCTCGGAAACAGCGTTTGACGCTGTTCCAAGCCTGCCTGCGAGCGAACCGCCGGAGAGTGCACTCGGCGCGGCCAAACGGCGTTTGCTCGCTTCCCAGGCTAGGAGAAGCACTTGCCGTGCTGCAAACAGCTTCTCTGCCTGTGGAGAGCTCGGAAACAGCGTTTGACGCTGTTCCAAGCCTGCCTGCGAGCGAACCGCCGGAGAGTGCACTGGGCGCGGCCAAATGGCGTTTGCTCGCTTCCCAGGCTAGGAGAAGCACTTGCCGTGCTGCAAACAGCTTCTCTGCCTGTGGAGAGCTCGGAAACAGCGTTTGACGCTGTTCCAAGCCTGCCTGCGAGCGAAGCGCCGGAGAGTGCACTCGGCGCGGCCAAACGGCGTTTGCTCGCTTCCCAGGCTAGGAGAAGCACTTGCCGTGCTGCAAACAGCTTCTCTGCCTGTGGAGAGCTCGGAAACAGCGTTTGACGCTGTTCCAAGCCTGCCTGCGAGCGAAGCGCCGGAGAGTGCACTCGGCGCGGCCAAACGGCGTTTGCTCGCTTCCCAGGCTAGGAGAAGCACTTGCCGTGCTGCAAACAGCTTCTCTGCCTGTGGAGAGCTCGGAAACAGCGTTTGACGCTGTTCCGAGCCTGCCTGCGAGCGAAGCGCCGGAGAGTGCACCCGGAGCGGCCAAACGGCGTTCGCTCGCTTCCCAGGCTAGGAGAAGCACTTGCCGTGCTGCAAACAGCTTCTCTGCCTGTGGAGAGCTCGGAAACAGCGTTTGACGCTGTTCCAAGCCTGCCTGCGAGCGAACCGCCGGAGAGTGCACCCGGCGCGGCCAAACGGCGTTTGCTCGCTTCCCCGGCTAGGAGAAGCACTTGCCGTGCTGCAAACAGCTTCTCTGCCTGTGGAGAGCTCGGAAACAGCGTTTGACGCTGTTCCAAGCCTGCCTGCGAGCGAACCGCCGGAGAGTGCACTCGGCGCGGCCAAACGGCGTTTGCTCGCTTCCCAGGCTAGGAGAAGCACTTGCCGTGCTGCAAACAGCTTCTCTGCCTGTGGAGAGCTCGGAAACAGCGTTTGACGCTGTTCCAAGCCTGCCTGCGAGCGAAGCGCCGGAGAGTGCACTCGGCGCGGCCAAACGGCGTTTGCTCGCTTCCCAGGCTAGGAGAAGCACTTGCCGTGCTGCAAACAGCTTCTCTGCCTGTGGAGAGCTCGGAAACAGCGTTTGACGCTGTTCCAAGCCTGCCTGCGAGCGAAGCGCCGGAGAGTGCACTCGGCGCGGCCAAACGGCGTTTGCTCGCTTCCCAGGCTAGGAGAAGCACTTGCCGTGCTGCAAACAGCTTCTCTGCCTGTGGAGAGCTCGGAAACAGCGTTTGACGCTGTTCCAAGCCTGCCTGCGAGCGAAGCGCCGGAGAGTGCACTCGGCGCGGCCAAACGGCGTTTGCTCGCTTCCCAGGCTAGGAGAAGCACTTGCCGTGCTGCAAACAGCTTCTCTGCCTGTGGAGAGCTCGGAAACAGCGTTTGACGCTGTTCCAAGCCTGCCTGCGAGCGAACCGCCGGAGAGTGCACTCGGCGCGGCCAAACGGCGTTTGCTCGCTTCCCAGGCTAGGAGAAGCACTTGCCGTGCTGCAAACAGCTTCTCTGCCTGTGGAGAGCTCGGAAACAGCGTTTGACGCTGTTCCAAGCCTGCCTGCGAGCGAACCGCCGGAGAGTGCACTGGGCGCGGCCAAACGGCGTTTGCTCGCTTCCCAGGCTAGGAGAAGCACTTGCCGTGCTGCAAACAGCTTCTCTGCCTGTGGAGAGCTCGGAAACAGCGTTTGACGCTGTTCCAAGCCTGCCTGCGAGCGAACCGCCGGAGAGTGCACTCGGCGCGGCCAAACGGCGTTTGCTCGCTTCCCAGGCTAGGAGAAGCACTTGCCGTGCTGCAAACAGCTTCTCTGCCTGTGGAGAGCTCGGAAACAGCGTTTGACGCTGTTCCAAGCCTCCCTGCGAGCGAACCGCCGGAGAGTGCACTCGGCGCGGCCAAACGGCGTTTGCTCGCTTCCCAGGGTAGGAGAAGCACTTGCCGTGCTGCAAACAGCTTCTCTGCCTGTGGAGAGCTCGGAAACAGCGTTTGACGCTGTTCCAAGCCTGCCTGCGAGCGAACCGCCGGAGAGTGCACTCGGCGCGGCCAAACGGCGTTTGCTCGCTTCCCAGGCTAGGAGAAGCACTTGCCGTGCTGCAAACAGCTTCTCTGCCTGTGGAGAGCTCGGAAACAGCGTTTGACGCTGTTCCAAGCCTGCCTGCGAGCGAAGCGCCGGAGAGTGCACCCGGAGCGGCCAAACGGCGTTCGCTCGCTTCCCAGGCTAGGAGAAGCATTTCCCGTGCTGCAAACAGCTTCTCTGCCTGTGGAGAGCTCGGAAACAGCGTTTGACGCTGTTCCAAGCCTGCCTGCGAGCGAAGCGCCGGAGAGTGCACTCGGCGCGGCCAAACGGCGTTCGCTCGCTTCCCAGGCTAGGAGAAGCACTTGCCGTGCTGCAAACAGCTTCTCTGCCTGTGGAGAGCTCGGAAACAGCGTTTGACGCTGTTCCAAGCCTGCCTGCGAGCGAACCGCCGGAGAGTGCACCCGGCGCGGCCAAACGGCGTTTGCTCGCTTCCCCGGCTAGGAGAAGCACTTGCCGTGCTGCAAACAGCTTCTCTGCCTGTGGAGAGCTCGGAAACAGCGTTTGACGCTGTTCCAAGCCTGCCTGCGAGCGAACCGCCGGAGAGTGCACTCGGCGAGGCCAAACGGCGTTTGCTCGCTTCCCAGGCTTGGAGAAGCACTTGCCGTGCTGCAAACAGCTTCTCTGCCTGTGGAGAGCTCGGAAACAGCGTTTGACGCTGTTCCAAGCCTGCCTGCGAGCGAACCGCCGGAGAGTGCACCCGGCGCGGCCAAACGGCGTTTGCTCGCTTCCCCGGCTAGGAGAAGCACTTGCCGTGCTGCAAACAGCTTCTCTGCCTGTGGAGAGCTCGGAAACAGCGTTTGACGCTGTTCCAAGCCTGCCTGCGAGCGAACCGCCGGAGAGTGCACTCGGTGTTGGGTTAACCGGAGCCGCAGGAGAAGAGCCTCATGCTATCATGGTCAGCAAATCTCGTTTATTTCAGGTAGCATACACACATTTATATCTTCTATAATCAGCTCATACATATTGCAAAAGTTAAGCTCAGGATTGGTGCTCAGACTAAAAGTCAGCTACGCCTCTTTCTACATTCCTTTGTGGTTACATTGTTTGAGTAAGTTTTAGTTTAACCAGGCTTCTCCCTCTTATCTTTCAGCTACAATGTCTTGTTATCAGTCTTGTTATCGTATAGCAGCTGTGCTCAAGGAAATAGAAGCTTACTGCCTTGCTGGTTTACATGAGAGTTCCTGTGTGCTCAGCAAAACTCTCTCATGTCTGCGTGACCTTTTGCAGCTAGCCAGTTATCAATCACACTCTCCACACTTCCCCTGTTTTCTTTTACTGCTATCATTGTCATCTTAAAATTATCAAACATTGACAATACCATACGCTGCAAACATTGCAACACACAAGGCAAAACTAAAAGCAAAACAACAATTACAAGCAAAATCACAAGCACTACTTGTATCAAATGTTTTAACCAGCCTGTAATGCCCCATCCGTCTAAATCAAGGCCAAAAAAGGTGTCATCCTTGCTCAAAAGCTTCACCTGATTTCGCAAATGTTGAATTTTAGCATGAAGAGACTCTGAGTTGTTTGCAAGGTTCATACAACACATTCCTTCAAAATCCTCACATCCATGACCATGGGCTAATAGCAAAAAATCAATCGCTGCTCTGTTTTGCAAAGTAGCATGTCTAACAGTATCTAAATCAGTGGCTAATGCCGATAAAATATCCGACGTTGCATTGGCTTGTTTGCCAACCCAACATGTAAGCTTTTCTAGCTCAAAAAGGGCATGTCCAGCAGCAAGACCTGGTAAAAACAATGAGGCCGCGACTTGCTCCGCTCTGCTAAATAACTTTACATTGTCATCACAGTTAGAATCAAAGACTGACCGTTTGCTTCGACGGACTGTCACTTGGCTGACATTCTGGGTAAGATTCATGCTCGCTAGCCGTAAAGACTCTCTGTCAGGTAAGGCAATAGTCAATCTTCCTATAGTACATGGTCCTCCTACTGGCCTTTGTGGGATTCCACTAAAGGCACGATTGCCACAAATTAAAAAAATTCCAGGAGGGAGTTTACGCGGAATGGTGGTGCCTGGGGCTGGGTCTGACTGGTTTCGACCTAAGTCATTACACCAGTTGGAGTGATTTTTCCAAAAGTCATCAGCTGGCATAACATTTGTAGTTAGTGTAACATTGCACCAGGCTCCATTGCCTTCATTACATCCGCTACTATTAATGTAAACACAGCTTTTAGCGTGTAAAGTACCCAGAATTTCTAGCTCATCAGGCTTGCCACCATAAGGCAACCGATCATCCCAAGTATCATAGTTTTTCATACAGTGCCTTATTCCTGTTCTAAAGCTGTCTGACGCATTATAACGTTTGCATCCCCCTACTTTGGTGTTAAAGTTATTAAAACCCTCTTTTCCTTGAAAAAGGAAATTCATATCAGAGTTGTTCAGTGGCACCCCAATCAAACAAGTATGAAAAGGTGAATCCGGCTGGGCTAATGATACACAAAAATCAGTGCGATTAAGTCTACCTGCCAAAGTAATCCACACGTTTTGTCTAGGGAATTTACTTGCTAAGCTAGGAATTTTGTTTGTTGTGGTATCTACGACGGCGCTCAGCTCGCTGAGCAAACCGACGACACATATGATCCCATTGATGAGGGGGAACTTGCCACGTCGTTGGGATGTGAACATTTTTTCCACACTCTGTGGCAAGAATAACAGAGCGGCTATCAGCTACAATACGGTCTATTGCGTGTTGTACTCTCCAGGCTACCCACCTAAGTTCTAAATCGTCCTTATTTTCTATTCTTCGTACTGCAGTTGTAAAAGGCTGTCCTGTCAAATCAACCAATGCTCCTTGAGGGGAGGCCCTTCGCCAATTAAAAGAGCACGCGAGACACCAAATTCCCCTTCCTAGTACGTTTTGCGAAACCCAATAAATTCTTCCACATTTACCACACAACAGTTTCACCCATGCACAATGATAAGCTTGACTACAAAATAAGCAACATCTAGGCAAATAGCGTAAGCAACTATTCAAGGCTGGGAGGACAGTAAATTCTACGTCCTCTATAGAGTTATATACAAATTGAGTCCCAGTTAGCCCTGTGGCTTCTTCAATCTGTAACAGCAGCGGCTGGAGTGTCCTCTGCAGACGTTAGCTCTTCCTTCTGTCGGGACTGCTCATTGGTCATCACAGCACGCGTCCATCTTGCAGGGATCCAGGCCGGACCTGTGGGGGATGAGACACAGACATATCCCCGGCCCCAGTAAAGTACTTGTGAAGGACCCTGCCATGTTCCTGTCTTTGGGTCCCTGTACTTAACAAAAATGGGTGGAACAGGGGCAGGTTCTGCCTGAAAATGGGTAACGACGGGGGGAACATCTCTGTCCCCAAAAAGGCACAAATGATTTAACACAAACAAGCATCTCAATAGTTTCTCGGCTGGGCTCTTAATGTCTGAAAATTTAACCAGATAACGCTTTAATGTTCCGTTGGCCCTTTCTACTACAGCTTGGCCTGTGGAAACGTGTGGGATACCTCTCGTGTGTTTAATATTCCAGAACTGCATAAACCTGCAAATACGCTGGCTACAGTAGGCTGAACCATTGTCTGTCTTTATATTCTGGGGCACACCCATAACTGCAATACAGCTATTGAGATGTTTCTCAACATGTTTAGCTTGCTCTCCCGATTGTGCTGTAGCCCAAATATAGTGACTGTATGTATCAATTGTCACATGCACATATTTAAGCCGTCCAAAGGCCGGAACGTGGGTAACATCCATTTGCCAAAGCTCATTGGGAGAGAGTCCTTTCGGGTTAACCCCTATTCCTAAGCCTATTCCCCCATTATGGTGACTGCAAATAGGACATGTTTTGACAATAGCTCTAGCATCATTGATAGAAATTTGAAATTCTCGTGTCAGTCCTTTAGCATTCTGGTGGAATATATTGTGGCTCTCTCTTGCTTGTAGGGTACGGGGCAAGATAATTTGTTGTCCCAGGGCAACTAGTTGGTCTGCTCTGGCGTTTCCTTCAGCTAAGCCTTCTTCCCATTTATGACTTCTGACATGGATAATAGCGTAGGGACAGTCTCGAGCCTGTAGTGTGCGCTGAAGTTGCATGAAAAGTTCACTCAGTCGGGGGTTGTTAACTTCTTTGAGACTTGCGTCTTCAATTCTGGAGACAACTCCCACTACATAAAGTGAGTCAGAAACTACATTAACAGGTTCTTGGAAGGTTTGAAAAGCCCATATAACTGCCAATAGTTCTAACGTCTGGAGATTGTCCTGTGGGCTTGCTGGAATCACATGATGATGCCACTGGCCTGCCTTGTTCCAAGTAGCTGCTGCTCGGCGGGAGCGCTTTCCTGCATCAGTAAAAACTGTAATTGCGTGTGGAATAGGTTGGTCTTCTCTCAAAGGTTTAGTAATTAATTGCCATTCTCCTAGCCAGTGCAATAATTTCGGTTTAAGAGGGCCTGTTGTAACAAAACTCGGTGCTTGTAGTAATGCCTCTGCCAATTCTGCGGAGTTAAGCAGAAACCAGTCCAGGGACGCTTTTTCCATAGGTAGATGTATCACACTAGGTTCCTTGCCACTTAGCTCTATTGTGCGTAATCGGCCTTTCATAATTAGCAAGGCAAGTTTTTCAATTTTTTGTGTAATTGTTTTTCTTTGCTGTAAGGGAGGGTTAATCCATTCCAGGACCCCCAAGTCCTCCATATTTCCTGGTCTCTCCCCCGTTTTCTTTTTCTGCGTAATGGCTCCTAGAAGGTGATCTTTGTTATTCCAAATAGTCAGTGAAACAGAAAGGGATGGATCGTATCTGGTGACAAAGCCATTGGCAACACACCACAAAATACTTTGAAGGGCACTGATTTGATCTGCAGAAAGTACAACCGGAGCACAGGGGTCCGTGCCTTTTAAGAGGGGGCGCAACGCTTCTAGAAGGGTGTTAGGAATGCCAACTACAGGCTTAAGCCATTGAAGGTCTCCCAATAGTTTTTGTGCTTCATGCAAAGTGGACGGTGGAGCCTGGATGGTAAGTTTTTGCGGGCGTATTTGTCTCTCTGTAATTGTCCATCCCAAATACTTCCATGGTGCATGAGTTTGAATTTTTTCATCAGAAACCATAAGGCCATAATTTCTCAACATGGCAATGATGGATTGTACCTGTATGACTGTAAAAGGCGAGCTTTGGGCAAACAAAATATCATCCATGTAATGGTAAATAATTGTATCAGGCATCGCTTGTCTAACAGGTTGCAGGGCCGTGTCAACATATAGCTGACATAGGGTAGGCGAGTTCCTCATTCCTTGCGGCAAAACTGTCCATTCAAAGCGCTTATCAGGTTCACCCCTATTAAGGGAAGGCAAGGTAAATGCAAACCTCTTAGTGTCCTTTGGATGTAGGGGTATTGTAAAAAAGCAATCCTTCAAATCTATAACAAGAATAGGCCAATCCTGTGGTAGCATAGCTGGATTAGGGAGCCCTGGTTGTAGAGCTCCCATTGGCTCCATCTGCTGATTGACTGCTCGCAAGTCCTGTAGCAGACGATAACTTCCTGATTTTTTCTTTATAACAAAAATAGGCGTGTTCCATGGGCTAGTTGATGGGCGAAGATGTTTAAGCTGTAGTTGTTCTGCAACTAGGCGGTGTGCCTGCTCAAGATTTTCCCTTTTTAACGGCCACTGCTTAACTACCACGGGGTCATCAGAAGTCCAGGTCAATGGTAGAGGGAATGTCCAAGCAATGGCCATCACAATAAAGGGCGATCGGTAAGTACGTATCCCAGTTGTGTCAGAACATCCCTTCCCAGGATGCAATCGACCTCCGATGGCAGGGGTGTCAGCGAAAACACTGCTTTAGCTTGTTTGCCGTCGATCTCTACAGCAAGAATGGGAGATCGTTGTGCAAGCTTAATGCCACCAATGCCAGAAACTGTGGTATTAGCCGGTAAAAGCGGCCACGTCTTTGGGTATTTAGCCGTATCAATAATACATGTATCCGCCCCTGTGTCCAACAATGCCTTATGCAAAATGATCGTTTGTCCTTGGTAACATAAACAGCAAATCCTTTTGGGTCTTGTAGATAAGTCTATGACAGGAAGAGTGATACCTCCTGAGGAGCCAAGGCATTTTGTTCCGCGCGGCTCATCAGATCGTGGTGGTATGCTCATAGTTAATTGCGGTAGAGGTATGAACTGGGCGATCCGTTGGCCTTTTGGAATGTTCACTGGCGGGAAAGGTGTATGAGCTATAACAAAAATCTCTCCTTCAGCATCAGCGTCGATAACTCCAGGTTCTACCAGTAGGCCCAAAACAGACCCAGACGATCGACCTAAAATGAGTCCTCCTGTGGGTTGTCCATTAATGAGAATAGGTCCAAAAATTCCGGTAGAAATCACATGTGGACTGCTGTTATATAGGGTAACATTTACTGCTGCTGCCAGGTCCAATCCGAGGCTGCCGGAGGTTGCTGGCAAGAGTTGCTCATCGATGGTGTGGCTGGAACTATTTGTGTCCCGGCGCGGCCCAGTTTCGCGCTGGTCTTGGAGTTTCCCGATCCAGATCGGCAAGCGGTGCTGTTGTGGGTATTGGATCGGCACTTGCCGCACCATACGCCCGTGGCGCTACATTCGCGGCGGATGTGTCCCGGCTTTCCGCAGCGAAAACACTTCATCCTCCCACCGGTATTGGGGCTTTGACGCGCTGTCGCCGCTTGGAGGGGTGCGAGGGCAGCTAAAACCTGAGTCTGAGCTGATACTGCTTGTTCTCTAAAAGCCTGAGCCTGCTGTTGTAACCCCTCACCTATCTTTTGCAGCGCTTCTACTACAAATACCTGAGTGCCGGAAGGCATGGCTGCCGCTTTATCTAACAAATCTTGAACATTCCAATTCCCAGGGGCTGAAGCTATGAGGGAACGAGTATTAGCATTCCCATTCTGCAAGATACATTGTTTAACTAGGGCATCTTGCATGTGCTCAGCAATGCCTGCTTTACTTAAAGCATCAATGATTTTGTCCACAAAGGGGCCAAGAGGCTCCTCTCTCCCCTGTTTTATCCCCATATAAAGAGGAACACCTCCTGGAGGTCTAATTTTCTCCATAGCTCTTTTAGCTACCGCCATGGCCTCTCTCAATTTATCAGGACCTAGGGTAGCTTGAGCCTCTACTCTATGAAGCAGTCCTTGACCCATAAGCTCGTCAACGGTAATGCCGAGTAAGGGGTCTCCTTGGGGACGAGGGAGTGCGGCACTTGCAGCCGCCTCTTCCCTCCATCGGGCTTCAAACAGTAACCTTTGATGTGGGGTATAAATTAAACGAGAAAGACCTCTAACATCTGCGGGCAACAGGAGATTCGTATTAAAAAGGAATTCTAACATTTGTTTAGCGGGTTCGCTTGTGACCCCATAGCTCGCTACGGTAGATCGTAGTTGTGACAAAAGTTTCCAGTCTAAATTAGTAACCTCCGCCCGTTGCCCTCCCTGCGGGTTATTGTGAAAGATAACTGGGAGGGCGAGGGGGGACGACATCTGCTCCTGAGCTGCCGCGGCCAGATCCGTATCTCCCTCCCGCCAGCCCTGATTTGCCAGTGCCGCCCATACCTCCCGTCTTTCTCGTGCCATAGCCTCCGCGAGGTCCGATAAGGCTCCGGGGAACGGCTCCGTGGCAACAGGACAGGGAGGGGCATTCCTAGCCTCTGCATTCATGGGGGTAGGGGGTGAAGGCATTAGTGGAGCAGAGGGCTGTGGCGAGGGCTGAACGGTGGGTGTACTGGCCGGCTCTACAGAGTCAGATGACGGGAGGTCAACGGTTGCAAAGACCGGAGGGTTTGGAGCGGAAGGGTCATCCCCATAAGCCCTATTCCTAGTGTGCATTTCACGAGCATTATCGACAGCTTTCTTCTCCGCCTGACACATAAGCAATTCATTATGCACAGTTCTCCACAACTTGCTCATCTTTTTCGCTAGCTTATCATCATCTAACACTAATTCCCAAAGCTTATCCCCATACCTGCGCCATTCGGCTAATTCATGAACAGTATGGGGGTTAGCAAAAGAGCCATAAGATGTAGCATGGCTCAAAAGAGGGGGGAGCTCCTTATCTAAGTCAAGCCCCTTAAATCCCCGCTTTCTAAGAAAAGCGGTAAAGAGATCATACGCTGCTTGCCTGTCCATACTCACCGGTACCGTTGCAAACCCCCAGGCGTCGGCAGCGCGTAGCGGCAGGGCGCACCGATGTGACCACCCCGGGCGTAAATCCGCCGTCCAAAGGACCCGACCCCAATGCAGCTCTAAAGAGGGTAGGGGAGAAGCCCGTTCGGGCGCCAAATGTTGGGTTAACCGGAGCCGCAGGAGAAGAGCCTCATGCTATCATGGTCAGCAAATCTCGTTTATTTCAGGTAGCATACACACATTTATATCTTCTATAATCAGCTCATACATATTGCAAAAGTTAAGCTCAGGATTGGTGCTCAGACTAAAAGTCAGCTACGCCTCTTTCTACATTCCTTTGTGGTTACATTGTTTGAGTAAGTTTTAGTTTAACCAGGCTTCTCCCTCTTATCTTTCAGCTACAATGTCTTGTTATCAGTCTTGTTATCGTATAGCAGCTGTGCTCAAGGAAATAGAAGCTTACTGCCTTGCTGGTTTACATGAGAGTTCCTGTGTGCTCAGCAAAACTCTCTCATGTCTGCGTGACCTTTTGCAGCTAGCCAGTTATCAATCACACTCTCCACACTCGGCGAGGCCAAACGGCGTTTGCTCGCTTCCCAGGCTTGGAGAAGCACTTGCCGTGCTGCAAACAGCTTCTCTGCCTGTGGAGAGCTCGGAAACAGCGTTTGACGCTGTTCCAAGCCTGCCTGCGAGCGATCCGCCGGAGAGTGCACTCGGCGCGGCCAAACGGCGTTTGCTCGCTTCCCAGGCTAGGAGAAGCACTTGCCGTGCTGCAAACAGCTTCTCTGTCTGTGGAGAGCTCGGAAACAGCGTTTGACGCTGTTCCAAGCCTGCCTGCGAGCGAAGCGCCGGAGAGTGCACTCGGCGCGGCCAAACGGCGTTTGCTCGCTTCCCAGGCTAGGAGAAGCACTTGCCGTGCTGCAAACAGCTTCTCTGCCTGTGGAGAGCTCGGAAACAGCGTTTGACGCTGTTCCAAGCCTGCCTGCGAGCGAAGCGCCGGAGAGTGCACTCGGCGCGGCCAAACGGCGTTTGCTCGCTTCCCAGGCTAGGAGAAGCACTTGCCGTGCTGCAAACAGCTTCTCTGCCTGTGGAGAGCTCGGAAACAGCGTTTGACGCTGTTCCAAGCCTGCCTGCGAGCGAACCGCCGGAGAGTGCACTCGGCGCGGCCAAACGGCGTTTGCTCGCTTCCCAGGCTAGGAGAAGCACTTGCCGTGCTGCAAACAGCTTCTCTGCCTGTGGAGAGCTCGGAAACAGCGTTTGACGCTGTTCCAAGCCTGCCTGCGAGCGAAGCGCCGGAGAGTGCACTCGGCGCGGCCAAACGGCGTTTGCTCGCTTTTATAGGCTAGGAGAAGCACTTGCCGTGCTGCAAACAGCTTCTCTGCCTGTGGAGAGCTCGGAAACAGCGTTTGACGCTGTTCCAAGCCTGCCTGCGAGCGAAGCGCCGGAGAGTGCACTCGGCGCGGCCAAACGGCGTTTGCTCGCTTCCCAGGCTAGGAGAAGCACTTGCCGTGCTGCAAACAGCTTCTCTGCCTGTGGAGAGCTCGGAAACAGCGTTTGACGCTGTTCCAAGCCTGCCTGCGAGCGAAGCGCCGGAGAGTGCACTCGGCGCGGCCAAACGGCGTTTGCTCGCTTCCCAGGCTAGGAGAAGCACTTGCCGTGCTGCAAACAGCTTCTCTGTCTGTGGAGAGCTCGGAAACAGCGTTTGACGCTGTTCCAAGCCTGCCTGCGAGGGAACAGCCGGAGAGTGCACTCGGCGCGGCCAAACGGCGTTTGCTCGCTTCCCAGGCTAGGAGAAGCACTTGCCGTGCTGCAAACAGCTTCTCTGCCTGTGGAGAGCTCGGAAACAGCGTTTGACGCTGTTCCAAGCCTGCCTGCGAGCGAACCGCCGGAGAGTGCACTCGGCGCGGCCAAACGGCGTTTGCTCGCTTCCCAGGCTAGGAGAAGCACTTGCCGTGCTGCAAACAGCTTCTCTGCCTGTGGAGAGCTCGGAAACAGCGTTTGACGCTGTTCCAAGCCTGCCTGCGAGCGAAGCGCCGGAGAGTGCACTCGGCGCGGCCAAACGGCGTTTGCTCGCTTCCCAGGCTAGGAGAAGCACTTGCCGTGCTGCAAACAGCTTCTCTGCCTGTGGAGAGCTCGGAAACAGCGTTTGACGCTGTTCCAAGCCTGCCTGCGAGCGAAGCGCCGGAGAGTGCACTCGGCGCGGCCAAACGGCGTTTGCTCGCTTCCCAGGCTAGGAGAAGCACTTGCCGTGCTGCAAACAGCTTCTCTGCCTGTGGAGAGCTCGGAAACAGCGTTTGACGCTGTTCCAAGCCTTCCTGCGAGCGAACCGCCGGAGAGTGCACTCGGCGCGGCCAAACGGCGTTTGCTCGCTTCCCAGGCTAGGAGAAGCACTTGCCGTGCTGCAAACAGCTTCTCTGCCTGTGGAGAGCTCGGAAACAGCGTTTGACGCTGTTCCAAGCCTGCCTGCGAGCGAAGCGCCGGAGAGTGCACCCGGCGCGGCCAAACGGCGTTTGCTCGCTTCCCAGGCTAGGAGAAGCACTTGCCGTGCTGCAAACAGCTTCTCTGCCTGTGGAGAGCTCGGAAACAGCGTTTGACGCTGTTCCAAGCCTGCCTGCGAGCGAAGCGCCGGAGAGTGCACTCGGCGCGGCCAAACGGCGTTTGCTCGCTTCCCAGGCTAGGAGAAGCACTTGCCGTGCTGCAAACAGCTTCTCTGCCTGTGGAGAGCTCGGAAACAGCGTTTGACGCTGTTCCAAGCCTGCCTGCGAGCGAAGCGCCGGAGAGTGCACTCGGCGCGGCCAAACGGCGTTTGCTCGCTTCCCAGGCTAGGAGAAGCACTTGCCGTGCTGCAAACAGCTTCTCTGCCTGTGGAGAGCTCGGAAACAGCGTTTGACGCTGTTCCAAGCCTGCCTGCGAGCGAAGCGCCGGAGAGTGCCCTCGGCGCGGCCAAACGGCGTTTGCTCGCTTCCCAGGCTAGGAGAAGCACTTGCCGTGCTGCAAACAGCTTCTCTGCCTGTGGAGAGCTCGGAAACAGCGTTTGACGCTGTTCCAAGCCTGCCTGCGAGGGAACCGCCGGAGAGTGCACTCGGCGCGGCCAAACGGCGTTTGCTCGCTTCCCAGGCTAGGAGAAGCACTTGCCGTGCTGCAAACAGCTTCTCTGTCTGTGGAGAGCTCGGAAACAGCGTTTGACGCTGTTCCAAGCCTGCCTGCGAGCGAAGCGCCGGAGAGTGCACTCGGCGCGGCCAAACGGCGTTTGCTCGCTTCCCAGGCTAGGAGAAGCACTTGCCGTGCTGCAAACAGCTTCTCTGCCTGTGGAGAGCTCGGAAACAGCGTTTGACGCTGTTCCAAGCCTGCCTGCGAGCGAAGCGCCGGAGAGTGCACTCGGCGCGGCCAAACGGCGTTTGCTCGCTTCCCAGGCTAGGAGAAGCACTTGCCGTGCTGCAAACAGCTTCTCTGCCTGTGGAGAGCTCGGAAACAGCGTTTGACGCTGTTCCAAGCCTGCCTGCGAGCGAACCGCCGGAGAGTGCACTCGGCGCGGCCAAACGGCGTTTGCTCGCTTCCCAGGCTAGGAGAAGCACTTGCCGTGCTGCAAACAGCTTCTCTGCCTGTGGAGAGCTCGGAAACAGCGTTTGACGCTGTTCCAAGCCTGCCTGCGAGCGAAGCGCCGGAGAGTGCACTCGGCGCGGCCAAACGGCGTTTGCTCGCTTCCCAGGCTAGGAGAAGCACTTGCCGTGCTGCAAACAGCTTCTCTGTCTGTGGAGAGCTCGGAAACAGCGTTTGACGCTGTTCCAAGCCTGCCTGCGAGGGAACAGCCGGAGAGTGCACTCGGCGCGGCCAAACGGCGTTTGCTCGCTTCCCAGGCTAGGAGAAGCACTTGCCGTGCTGCAAACAGCTTCTCTGCCTGTGGAGAGCTCGGAAACAGCGTTTGACGCTGTTCCAAGCCTGCCTGCGAGCGAACCGCCGGAGAGTGCACTCGGCGCGGCCAAACGGCGTTTGCTCGCTTCCCAGGCTAGGAGAAGCACTTGCCGTGCTGCAAACAGCTTCTCTGCCTGTGGAGAGCTCGGAAACAGCGTTTGACGCTGTTCCAAGCCTGCCTGCGAGCGAAGCGCCGGAGAGTGCACTCGGCGCGGCCAAACGGCGTTTGCTCGCTTCCCAGGCTAGGAGAAGCACTTGCCGTGCTGCAAACAGCTTCTCTGCCTGTGGAGAGCTCGGAAACAGCGTTTGACGCTGTTCCAAGCCTGCCTGCGAGCGAAGCGCCGGAGAGTGCACTCGGCGCGGCCAAACGGCGTTTGCTCGCTTCCCAGGCTAGGAGAAGCACTTGCCGTGCTGCAAACAGCTTCTCTGCCTGTGGAGAGCTCGGAAACAGCGTTTGACGCTGTTCCAAGCCTTCCTGCGAGCGAACCGCCGGAGAGTGCACTCGGCGCGGCCAAACGGCGTTTGCTCGCTTCCCAGGCTAGGAGAAGCACTTGCCGTGCTGCAAACAGCTTCTCTGCCTGTGGAGAGCTCGGAAACAGCGTTTGACGCTGTTCCAAGCCTGCCTGCGAGCGAAGCGCCGGAGAGTGCACCCGGCGCGGCCAAACGGCGTTTGCTCGCTTCCCAGGCTAGGAGAAGCACTTGCCGTGCTGCAAACAGCTTCTCTGCCTGTGGAGAGCTCGGAAACAGCGTTTGACGCTGTTCCAAGCCTGCCTGCGAGCGAAGCGCCGGAGAGTGCACTCGGCGCGGCCAAACGGCGTTTGCTCGCTTCCCAGGCTAGGAGAAGCACTTGCCGTGCTGCAAACAGCTTCTCTGCCTGTGGAGAGCTCGGAAACAGCGTTTGACGCTGTTCCAAGCCTGCCTGCGAGCGAAGCGCCGGAGAGTGCACTCGGCGCGGCCAAACGGCGTTTGCTCGCTTCCCAGGCTAGGAGAAGCACTTGCCGTGCTGCAAACAGCTTCTCTGCCTGTGGAGAGCTCGGAAACAGCGTTTGACGCTGTTCCAAGCCTGCCTGCGAGCGAAGCGCCGGAGAGTGCCCTCGGCGCGGCCAAACGGCGTTTGCTCGCTTCCCAGGCTAGGAGAAGCACTTGCCGTGCTGCAAACAGCTTCTCTGCCTGTGGAGAGCTCGGAAACAGCGTTTGACGCTGTTCCAAGCCTGCCTGCGAGCGAACCGCCGGAGAGTGCACCCGGCGCGGCCAAACGGCGTTTGCTCGCTTTTATAGGCTAGGAGAAGCATTTGCCGTGCTGCAAACAGCTTCTCTGCCTGTGGAGAGCTCGGAAACAGCGTTTGACGCTGTTCCAAGCCTGCCTGCGAGCGAAGCGCCGGAGAGTGCACTCGGCGCGGCCAAACGGCGTTTGCTCGCTTCCCAGGCTAGGAGAAGCACTTGCCGTGCTGCAAACAGCTTCTCTGCCTGTGGAGAGCTCGGAAACAGCGTTTGACGCTGTTCCAAGCCTGCCTGCGAGCGAAGCGCCGGAGAGTGCACTCGGCGCGGCCAAACGGCGTTTGCTCGCTTCCCAGGCTAGGAGAAGCACTTGCCGTGCTGCAAACAGCTTCTCTGCCTGTGGAGAGCTCGGAAACAGCGTTTGACGCTGTTCCAAGCCTGCCTGCGAGGGAACCGCCGGAGAGTGCACTCGGCGCGGCCAAACGGCGTTTGCTCGCTTCCCAGGCTAGGAGAAGCACTTGCCGTGCTGCAAACAGCTTCTCTGCCTGTGGAGAGCTCGGAAACAGCGTTTGACGCTGTTCCAAGCCTGCCTGCGAGCGAACCGCCGGAGAGTGCACCCGGCGCGGCCAAACGGCGTTTGCTCGCTTTTATAGGCTAGGAGAAGCATTTGCCGTGCTGCAAACAGCTTCTCTGCCTGTGGAGAGCTCGGAAACAGCGTTTGACGCTGTTCCAAGCCTGCCTGCGAGCGAACCGCCGGAGAGTGCACTCGGCGCGGCCAAACGGCGTTTGCTCGCTTCCCAGGCTAGGAGAAGCACTTGCCGTGCTGCAAACAGCTTCTCTGCCTGTGGAGAGCTCGGAAACAGCGTTTGACGCTGTTCCAAGCCTGCCTGCGAGCGAAGCGCCGGAGAGTGCACTCGGCGCGGCCAAACGGCGTTTGCTCGCTTCCCAGGCTAGGAGAAGCACTTGCCGTGCTGCAAACAGCTTCTCTGCCTGTGGAGAGCTCGGAAACAGCGTTTGACGCTGTTCCAAGCCTGCCTGCGAGCGAAGCGCCGGAGAGTGCACTCGGCGCGGCCAAACGGCGTTTGCTCGCTTCCCAGGCTAGGAGAAGCACTTGCCGTGCTGCAAACAGCTTCTCTGTCTGTGGAGAGCTCGGAAACAGCGTTTGACGCTGTTCCAAGCCTGCCTGCGAGGGAACAGCCGGAGAGTGCACTCGGCGCGGCCAAACGGCGTTTGCTCGCTTCCCAGGCTAGGAGAAGCACTTGCCGTGCTGCAAACAGCTTCTCTGCCTGTGGAGAGCTCGGAAACAGCGTTTGACGCTGTTCCAAGCCTGCCTGCGAGCGAACCGCCGGAGAGTGCACTCGGCGCGGCCAAACGGCGTTTGCTCGCTTCCCAGGCTAGGAGAAGCACTTGCCGTGCTGCAAACAGCTTCTCTGCCTGTGGAGAGCTCGGAAACAGCGTTTGACGCTGTTCCAAGCCTGCCTGCGAGCGAAGCGCCGGAGAGTGCACTCGGCGCGGCCAAACGGCGTTTGCTCGCTTCCCAGCCCAGGCTAGGAGAAGCACTTGCCGTGCTGCAAACAGCTTCTCTGCCTGTGGAGAGCTCGGAAACAGCGTTTGACGCTGTTCCAAGCCTGCCTGCGAGCGAAGCGCCGGAGAGTGCACTCGGCGCGGCCAAACGGCGTTTGCTCGCTTCCCAGGCTAGGAGAAGCACTTGCCGTGCTGCAAACAGCTTCTCTGCCTGTGGAGAGCTCGGAAACAGCGTTTGACGCTGTTCCAAGCCTTCCTGCGAGCGAAGCCGCCGGAGAGTGCACTCGGCGCGGCCAAACGGCGTTTGCTCGCTTCCCAGGCTAGGAGAAGCACTTGCCGTGCTGCAAACAGCTTCTCTGCCTGTGGAGAGCTCGGAAACAGCGTTTGACGCTGTTCCAAGCCTGCCTGCGAGCGAAGCGCCGGAGAGTGCACCCGGCGCGGCCAAACGGCGTTTGCTCGCTTCCCAGGCTAGGAGAAGCACTTGCCGTGCTGCAAACAGCTTCTCTGCCTGTGGAGAGCTCGGGAAACAGCGTTTGACGCTGTTCCAAGCCTGCCTGCGAGCGAAGCGCCGGAGAGTGCACTCGGCGCGGCCAAACGGCGTTTGCTCGCTTCCCAGGCTAGGAGAAGCACTTGCCGTGCTGCAAACAGCTTCTCTGCCTGTGGAGAGCTCGGAAACAGCGTTTGACGCTGTTCCAAGCCTGCCTGCGAGCGAAGCGCCGGAGAGTGCACTCGGCGCGGCCCAAACGGCGTTTGCTCGCTTCCCAGGCTAGGAGAAAGCACTTGCCGTGCTGCAAACAGCTTCTCTGCCTGTGGAGAGCTCGGAAACAGCGTTTGACGCTGTTCCAAGCCTGCCTGCGAGCGAAGCGCCGGAGAGTGCACTCGGCGCGGCCAAACGGCGTTTGCTCGCTTCCCAGGCTAGGAGAAGCACTTGCCGTGCTGCAAACAGCTTCTCTGCCTGTGGGAGAGCTCGGAAACAGCGTTTGACGCTGTTCCAAGCCTGCCTGCGAGCGAAGCGCCGGAGAGTGCACTCGGCGCGGCCAAACGGCGTTTGCTCGCTTCCCAGGCTAGGAGAAGCACTTGCCGTGCTGCAAACAGCTTCTCTGCCTGTGGAGAGCTCGGAAACAGCGTTTGACGCTGTTTCCAAGCCTGCCTGCGAGCGAACCGCCGGAGAGTGCACTCGGCGCGGCCAAACGGCGTTTGCTCGCTTCCCAGGCTAGGAGAAGCACTTGCCGTGCTGCAAACAGCTTCTCTGCCTGTGGAGAGCTCGGAAACAGCGTTTGACGCTGTTCCAAGCCTGCCTGCGAGCGAACCGCCGGAGAGAGTGCACTGGGCGCGGGCCAAATGGCGTTTGCTCGCTTCCCAGGCTAGGAGAAGCACTTGCCGTGCTGCAAACAGCTTCTCTGCCTGTGGAGAGCTCGGAAACAGCGTTTGACGCTGTTCCAAGCCTGCCTGCGAGCGAACCGCCGGAGAGTGCACTCGGCGCGGCCAAACGGCGTTTGCTCGCTTCCCAGGCTAGGAGAAGCACTTGCCGTGCTGCAAACAGCTTCTCTGCCTGTGGAGAGCTCGGAAACAGCGTTTGACGCTGTTCCAAGCCTGCCTGCGAGCGAACCGCCGGAGAGTGCACTCGGCGCGGCCAAACGGCGTTTGCTCGCTTCCCAGGCTAGGAGAAGCACTTTGCCGTGCTGCAAACAGCTTCTCTGCCTGTGGAGAGCTCGGAAACAGCGTTTGACGCTGTTCCAAGCCTGCCTGCGAGCGAACCGCCGGAGAGTGCACCCGGCGCGGCCAAACGGCGTTTGCTCGCCTTCCCCGGCTAGGAGAAGCACTTGCCGTGCTGCAAACAGCTTCTCTGCCTGTGGAGAGCTCGGAAACAGCGTTTGACGCTGTTCCAAGCCTGCCTGCGAGCGAACCGCCGGAGAGTGCACTCGGCGAGGCCAAACGGCGTTTGCTCGCTTCCCAGGCTAGGAGAAACCCTTGCCGTGCTGCAAACAGCTTCTCTGCCTGTGGAGAGCTCGGAAACAGCGTTTTGACGCTGTTCCAAGCCTGCCTGCGAGCGAAGCGCCGGAGAGTGCACTCGGCGCGGCCAAACGGCGTTTGCTCGCTTCCCAGGCTAGGAGAAGCACTTGCCGTGCTGCAAACAGCTTCTCTGCCTGTGGAGAGCTCGGAAACAGCGTTTGACGCTGTTCCAAGCCTGCCTGCGAGGGGAACCGCCGGAGAGTGCACTCGGCGCGGCCAAACGGCGTTTGCTCGCTTCCCAGGCTAGGGAGAAGCACTTGCCGTGCTGCAAACAGCTTCTCTGCCTGTGGAGAGCTCGGAAACAGCGTTTGACGCTGTTCCAAGCCTGCCTGCGAGCGAACCGCCGGAGAGTGCACTCGGCGCGGCCAAACGGCGTTTGCTCGCTTTTATAGGCTAGGAGAAGCATTTGCCGTGCTGCAAACAGCTTCTCTGCCTGTGGGAGAGCTCGGAAACAGCGTTTGACGCTGTTCCAAGCCTGCCTGCGAGCGAACCGCCGGAGAGTGCACTCGGCGCGGCCAAACGGCGTTTGCTCGCTTCCCAGGCTAGGAGAAGCACTTGCCGTGCTGCAAACAGCTTCTCTGCCTGTGGAGAGCTCGGAAACAGCGTTTGACGCTGTTCCAAGCCTGCCTGCGAGCGATTCGCCGGAGAGTGCACTCGGCCGCGGCCAAACGGCGTTTGCCTCGCTTCCCAGGCTAGGAGAAGCACTTGCCGTGCTGCAAACAGCTTCTCTGTCTGTGGAGAGCTCGGAAACAGCGTTTGACGCTGTTCCAAGCCTGCCTGCGAGCGAAGCGCCGGAGAGTGCACTCGGCGCGGCCAAACGGCGTTTGCTCGCTTCCCAGGCTAGGAGAAGCACTTGCCGTGCTGCAAACAGCTTCTCTGCCTGTGGAGAGCTCGGAAACAGCGTTTGGACGCTGTTCCAAGCCTGCCTGCGAGCGAAGCGCCGGAGAGTGCACTCGGCGCGGGCCAAACGGCGTTTGCTCGCTTCCCCCAGGCTAGGAGAAGCACTTGCCGTGCTGCAAACAGCTTCTCTGCCTGTGGAGAGCTCGGAAACAGCGTTTGACGCTGTTCCAAGCCTGCCTGCGAGCGAAGCGCCGGAGAGTGCACTCGGCAGCGGCCAAACGGCGTTTGCTCGCTTTTATAGGCTAGGAGAAGCACTTGCCGTGCTGCAAACAGCTTCTCTGCCTGTGGAGAGCTCGGAAACAGCGTTTGACGCTGTTCCAAGCCTGCCTGCGAGCGAAGCGCCGGAGAGTGCACTCGGCGCGGCCAAACGGCGTTTGCTCGCTTCCCAGGCTAGGAGAAGCACTTGCCGTGCTGCAAACAGCTTCTCTGCCTGTGGAGAGCTCGGAAACAGCGTTTGACGCTGTTCCAAGCCTGCCTGCGAGCGAAGCGCCGGAGAGTGCACTCGGCGCGGCCAAACGGCGTTTGCTCGCTTCCCAGGCTAGGAGAAGCACTTGCCGTGCTGCAAACAGCTTCTCCTGTCTGTGGAGCTTCTCTGTCTGTGGAGAGCTCGGAAACAGCGTTTGACGCCTGTCCAAGCCTGCCTGCGAGGGAACAGCCGGAGAGTGCACTCGGCGCGGCCAAACGGCGTTTGCTCGCTTCCCAGGCTAGGAGAAGCACTTGCCGTGCTGCAAACAGCTTCTCTGCCTGTGGAGAGCTCGGAAACAGCGTTTGACGCTGTTCCAAGCCTGCCTGCGAGCGAACCGCCGGAGAGTGCACTCGGCGCGGCCAAAACGGCGTTTGCTCGCTTCCCAGGCTAGGAGAAGCACTTGCCGTGCTGCAACACAGCTTTCTCTGCCTGTGGAGAGCTCGGAAACAGCGTTTGACGCTGTTCCAAGCCTGCCTGCGAGCGAAGCGCCGGAGAGTGCACTCGGCGCGGCCAAACGGCGTTTGCTCGCTTCCCAGGCTAGGAGAAGCACTTGCCGTGCTGCAAAACAGCTTCTCTGCCCTGTGGAGAGCTCGGAAACAGCGTTTGACGCTGTTCCAAGCCTGCCTGCGAGCGAAGCGCCGGAGAGTGCACTCGGCGCGGCCAAAACGGCGTTTGCTCGCTTTCCCAGGCTAGGAGAAGCACTTGCCGTGCTGCAAACAGCTTCTCTGCTGTGGAGAGCTCGGAAACAGCGTTTGACGCTGTTCCAAGCCTGCCTGCGAGGGAACAGCCGGAGAGTGCACTCGGCGCGGCCAAACGGCGTTTGCTCGCTTCCCAGGCTAGGAGAGCAGCACTTGCCGTGCTGCAAACAGCTTCTCTGCCTGTGGAGAGCTCGGAAACAGCGTTTGACGCTGTTCCAAGCCTGCCTGCGAGCGAAGCGCCGGAGAGTGCACTCGGCGCGGCCAAACGGCGTTTGCTCGCTTCCCAGGCTAGGAGAAGCACTTGCCGTGCTGCAAACAGCTTCTCTGCCTGTGGAGAGCTCCGGAAACAGCGTTTGACGCTGTTCCAAGCCTGCCTGCGAGCGAACCGCCGGAGAGTGCACTCGGCGCGGCCAAACGGCGTTCTGCTCGCTTCCCAGGCTAGGAGAAGCACTTGCCGTGCTGCAAACAGCTTCTCTGCCTGTGGAGAGCTCGGAAACAGCGTTTGACGCTGTTCCAAGCCTGCCTGCGAGCGAACCGCCGGAGAGTGCACTCGGCGCGGCCAAACGGCGTTTGCTCGCTTCCCAGGCTAGGAGAAGCACTTGCCGTGCTGCAAACAGCTTCTCTGCCTGTGGAGAGCTCGGAAACAGCGTTTGACGCTGTTCCAAGCCTGCCTGCGAGCGAAGCGCCGGAGAGTGCACCCGGAGCGGCCAAACGGCGTTCGCTCGCTTCCCAGGCTAGGAGAAGCATTTCCCGTGCTGCAAACAGCTTCTTTTGCCTGTGGAGAGCTCGGAAACAGCGTTTGACGCTGTTCCAAGCCTGCCTGCG
>NW_027095182.1:0-30863 GCF_029207755.1 Chamaea fasciata | reverse complement strand
AATTTTAAGATGACAATGATAGCAGTAAAAGAAAACGGGGGGAAGTGTGGAGAGTGTGATTGATAACTGGCTAGCTGCAAAAGGTCACGTAGACATGAGAGAGCTTTGCTGAGCACACAGGCACTCTCATGAAAACCAGCAAGGCAGTAAGCTTCGTATGTCCTTGAGCACAGCTGGGATACGATAACAAGACCTTGTAGCTGAAAGATATGAGGGAGAAGCACGGTAAAACTAAAACTTACTCAAACTATGAAACCACAAAGAAATGAAGAAAGAGGCGTAGCTGACTTTTAGTCTGAGCACCAATCCTAAGCTTAACTTTTGTTATTTGTATGAGCTGATTATAGAAGATATAAATGTGTGTATGCTACCTGAAATAAACGAGATTTGCTGACCATGATAGCATGAGGATCTTCTCCTGCGGCTCCGGTTAACCCAACAGTTGGGCACAAAGGATGGCCTGTTTCCAGGGGTAAGTAAAGTCAGCTGCCCAGGTGCCTGATGTCAGTTTGTAGGAGGCCTTTGGCCCTCCATGGGAAGCCAGGCTTCCTGCTTGTGGCAGTTTGCATCTGGAAGAAATCCTGTTCCGTTCGAGATTGTAGGTGGCCGGAGCTGGGTGCCCAGCTGAGGGAGTTAGGCACAAAGGATGGCCTGTTTCCAGGGGTAAGTAAAGTCAGCTGCCCAGGTGCCTGATGTCAGTTTGTAGGAGGCCTTTGGCCCTCCAAGGGAAGCTAGTCTTCCAGTTTGTGGCGGTTTGCATCTGGAAGAAATGCTATTCCGTTCAGGATTGTAGGTGGCCGAGGCCAGGCGCCCGGCAGAGGGAGTTGGGCACAAATGATGGCCTGTTTCTTTAGGAAAGTAAAGTCAGCTGCCCAGGTGCCTGATGTCAGTTTGTAGGAGGCCTTTGGCCCTCCAAGTGAAGCCACATTTCCAGCTTGTGGCAGCTTGCATCTGGAAGAACTCCTGCTCCGTTCGGGATTGTAGGTCACCAAAGCTGTGGGCCCGGCAGAGGGAGTTGGGCACAAAGGATGGCCTGTTTCCAGGGGTAATTAAAGTCAGCTGCCCAGGTGCCTGATGTCAGTTTGTAGGAGGCCTTTGGCCCTCCAAGGGAATCTTGTCTTACTGTTCAAGGCAGTTTGCATCTGGAAGAAATGCTGTTCCGTTCGGGATTGTAGGTGGCCGGAGCTGGGTGCCCAGCTGAGGGAGTTGGGCACAAAGGATGGCCTGTTTCCAGGGGTAAGTAAAGTCAGCTGCCCAGGTGCCTGATGTCAGTTTGTAGGAGGCCTTTGGCCCTCCAAAGGAAGCAAGTTATCCAGTTTGTGCCAGCTTGCATCTGGAAGAAATGCTGTTCTGTTTGGGATAGTAGGTGGCCGAGGCCACGTGCCCGGCGGAGGGAGTTGGGAACAAAGGATGGCCTGTATCCAGGGGTAAGTAAAGTCAGCTGCCCAGGTGCATGATGTCAGATTGTAGGAGGCCTTTGGCCCTCCAAGGGAAGACAGGCTTCCAGTTTGTGGCAGCTTACATCTGGAAGAAATCCTGTTCCGTTCGGGATTGTAGGTGGCCGAGGCCTGGTGCCCGGCAGAGGGAGTTGGGCACAAAGGATGGGCTGTTTCCAGGGGTAAGTAAAGTCAGCTGCCCAGGTGCCTGATGTCAGTTTGTAGGAGGCCTTTGGTCCTCCAAGGGAAGCCAGGCTTCCTGCTTGCGGCAGCTTGCATCTGGAAGAAATGCTGTTCCGTTCGGGATTGTAGGGGGCCGGAACAGGGTGCCCAGATGAGGGAGATGGGCACAAAGGATGGCCTGTTTCCAGGGGTAAGTAAAGTCAGCTGCCCAGGTGCCTGATGTCAGTTTGTAGGAGGCCTTTGGCCCTCCAAGGGAAGCTTGTCTTCCAGTTTGTGGCAGCTTGCATCTGGAAGAAATCCCGTTCCGTTCGGGATTGTAGGTGGGCGAGGCCTGGTGCCCGGCAGAGGGAGTTGGGCACAAAGAATGGGCTGTTTCCAGGGGTAAGTAAAGTCAGCTGCCCAGGTGCCTGATGTCAGTTTGTAGGAGGCCTTTGGTCTTCCATGGGAAGCCAGGCTTCCAGCTTGTGGCAGCTTGCATCTGGAAGAAATCCTGTTCCGTTCGGGAATGTAGGTGGCCGAGGCCAGGTGCCCGGCAGAGGGAGTTGGGCACAAAGGATGTCCTGTTTCCAGGGGTAAGTAAAGTCAGCTGCCCAGGTGCCTGATGTCAGTTTGTAGGAGGTCTTTCGCCCTCCAAGTGAAGCCACATTTCCAGCTTGTGGCAGCTTACATCTGGAAGAACTCCTGTTCCGTTCGGGATTGTAGGTCACCAAAGCTATGGGCCCGGCAGAGGGAGTTGGGCACAAAGGATGGCCTGTTTCCAGGGGAAAGTAAAGTCAGCTGCCCAGGTGCCTGATGTCAGTTTGTAGGAGGCCTTTGGCCCTCCAAGGGAAGCTTGTCTTCCTGTTCAAGGCAGTTTGCATCTGGAAGAAATGCTGTTCCGTTCGGGATTGTAGGTGACCGGAGCTGGGTGCCCAGCTGAGGGAGTTAGGCACAAAGGATGGCCTGTTTCCAGGGGTAAGTAAAGTCAGCTGCCCAGGTGCCTGATGTCAGTTTGTAGGAGGCCTTTGGCCCTCCATGGGAAGCCAGGCTTCCTGCTTGTGGCAGCTTGCATCTGGAAGAAATCCTGTTTCGTTCGGGATTGTAGGTGGCCGGAGCAGGGTGCCCAGCTGAGGGAGTTGGGCACAAAGGATGGGCTGTTTCCACGGGTAAGTTAAGTCAGCTGCCCAGGTGCCTGATGTCAGTTTTTAGGAGGCCTTTGGCCCTCCAGGGGAAGCTAGTCTTCCTGTTCAAGGCAGCTTGCATCTGGAAGAAATCCTGTTCCGTTCGGGATTATAGGTGGCCGAGGCCAGTTGCCCGGCTGAGGCAGTTGGGAACAAATGATGGGCTGTTTCCAGGGGTAAGTAAAGTCAGATGCCCAGGTGCCTGATGTCAGTTTGTAGGAGGCCTTTGGCCCTCCAAGGGAAGACAGGCTTCCAGTTTGTGGCAGCTTGCATCTGGAAGAAATCCTGTTCCGTTCGGGATTGTAGGTGGCCGAGGCCAGGTGCCCGGCAGAGGGAGTTGGGCACAAATGATGGCCTGTTTCTTTAGGAAAGTAAAGTCAGCTGCCCAGGTGCCTGATGTCAGTTTGTAGGAGGCCTTTGGCCCTCCAAGGGAAGCCACGTTTCCAGCTTCTGGCAGCTTGCATCTGGAAGAACTCCGGTTCCGTTCGGGATTGTAGGTGGCCGAGGCCAGGTGCCCGGCAGGGGGAGTTGGGCACAAAGGATGGCCTGTTTCCAGGGGTAAGTAAAGTCAGCTGCCCAGGTGCCTGATGTCAGTTTGTAGGAGGCCTTTGGCCCTCCAAGGGAAGCTAGTCTTCCAGTTTGTAGCAGCTTGCATCTGGAAGAAATGCTGTTCCGTTCGGGATTGTAGGTGGCCGGAGCAGGGTGCCCGGCAGAGGGAGTTGGGCACAAAGGATGGCCTGTTTCCAATGGTAAGTAAAGTCAGCTGCCCAGGTGTCTGATGTCAGTTTGAAGGAGGCCTTTGGTCCTCCATGGGAAGCCAGGCTTCCAGCTAGTGGAAGCATGCATCGGGAAGAAATCCTGTTCCGTTCGGGATTGTACGTGGCCGAGGCCAGGTGCCTGGCAGAGGGAGTTGGGCACAAAGGATGGCCTGTTTCCTGGGGTAAGTAAAGTCAGCTGCCCAGGTGACTGATGTCAGTTTGTAGGAGGCCTTTGACCCTCCAAGTGAAGCCACGTTTCCAGCTTGTGGCAGCTTGCATCTGGAAGAACTCCTGTTCCGTTCGGGATTGTAGGTGGCCGAGGCCAGGTGCCCGGCAGGGGGAGTTGGGCACAAAGGATGGGCTGTTTCCAGGGGTAAGTAAAGTCAGATGCCCAGGTGCCTGATGTCAGTTTGTAGGAGGCCTTTGGCCATCTAGGAGAAACCAGGCTTCCTGCTTGTGGCAGCTTGCATCGGGAAGAAATGCTGTTCCGTTCGGGATTTTAGGTGGCCGGAGATGGGTGCCAGGCTGAGGGAGTTGGGCACAAAGGATGGGCTGTTTCCAGGGGTAAGTAAGGTCAGCTGCCCAGGTGCCTGATGTCAGTTTGTAGGAGGCCTTTGGCCCTCCATGGGAAGCCAGGCTTCCTGCTTGTGGCAGCTTGCATCTGGAAGAAATGCTGTTCCGTTCGGGATTGTAGGTGGCCGAGGCCAGGTGCCCGGCAGAGGGAGTTGGGCAAAAAACATGTCCTGTTCCCAGGGGTAAGTAAAGTCAGCTTCCCAGGGGCCTGATGTAAGTTTGTAGGAGGCCTTTGGCCCTCCATGGGAAGCCAGGTTTCCTGCTTGTGGCAGCTTGCATCTGGAAGAAATCCTATTCCGTTCGGGATTGTAGGTGGCCGAGGCCTGGTGCCGGCAGAGGGAGTTGGGCACAAAGAATGGGCTGTTTCCACGGGTAAGTAAAGTCAGCTGCCCAGGTGCCTGATGTCAGTTTGTAGGAGGCCTTTGGCCCTCCAAGGGAAGACAGGCTTCCAGTTTGTGGCAGCTTGCCTCTGGAAGAAATCCTGTTCCGTTCGGGATTGTAGGTGGCCGAGGCCAGTTGCTGGGCTGAGGGAGTTGGGCACAAAGGATGGCCTGTTTCCAGGGGTAAGTAAAGTCAGCTGCCCAGGTGCCTGATGTCAGTTTGTAGGAGGCCTTTGGCCCTCCAAGTGAAGTCACGTTTCCAGCTTGTGGCAGCTTGCATCTGGAAGAAATGCTGTTCCGTTCGGGATTGTAGGTGGCCGAGGCCTGGTGCCCGGCAGAGGGAGTTGGGCACAAAGGATGTCCTGTTTCCAGGGGTAAGTAAAGTCAGCTGCCCAGGTGCCTGATGTCAGTTTGTAGGAGGCCTTTGGCCCTCCAAGGGAAGCCATTCTTCCTGCCTGTGGCAGCTTGCATCTGGAAGAAATGCTGTTCCGTTCGGGATTGTAGGTGGCCGAGGCCAGGGGCCCGGCACAGGGAGTTGGGCACAAAGGATGTCCTGTTTCCAGGGGTAAGTAAAGTCAGCTGCCCAGGTGCCTGATGTCACTTTGTAGGAGGCCTTTGGCCCTCCATGGGAAGCCAGGCTTCCTGCTTGTGGCAGCTTGCATCTGGAAGAAATCCTGTTCCGTTCGGGATTGTAGGTGGCCGGAGCTGGGTGCCTGGCTGAGGGAGTTGGACACCAAAAGATGGGCTGTTTCCAGGGGTAAGTAAAGTCAGCTCCCCAGGTGCCTGATGTCAGTTTGTAGGAGGCCTTTGCCCTCCAAGGGAAGCCAGGCTTCTTGCTTGTGGCAGCTTGCATCTGGAAGAAATGCTGTTCCGTTCGGGATTGTAGGTGGCCGAGGCCAGGGGCCCAGCAGAGGGAGTTGGGTACAAATGATGGCTTGTTTCATGAGGAAAGTAAAGTCAGCTGCCCAAGTGCCTGATTTCAGTTTGTAGGAGGCCTTTGGTCCTCCATGGGAAGCCAGGCTTCCAGCTAGTGGCAGCTTGCATCGGGATGAAATCCTGTTCTGTTCGGGATTGTAGGTGGCCGCAGCAGGGTGCCCGGCAGAGGGAGTTGGGCACAAAGGATGTCCTGTTTAGAGGGGTAAGTAAAGTCAGCTGCCCACGTGCCTGATGTCAGTTTGTAGGAGGCCTTTGTCCCTCCAAGTGAAGTCACGTTTCCAGCTTGTGGCAGCTTGCATCTGGAAGAACTCCTGTTCCGTTCGGGATTGTAGGTGGCCGAGGCCTGGTGCCCGGCAGAGGGAGTTGGGCACAAAGGATGGCCTGTTTCCAGGGGTAAGTAAAGTCAGCTGCCCAGGTGCCTGATGTCAGTTTTGTAGGAGGCCTTTGGCCCTCCAAGGGAAGCCAGGCTTCCAGTTTGTGGCAGCTTGCATCTGGAAGAAATCCTGTTCCGTTCGGGATTGTAGGTGGCCGAGGCCAGGTGCCCGGCAGAGGGAGTTGGGCACAAATGATGGCCTGTTTCATGAGGAAAGTAAAGTCAGCTGCCCACGTGCCTGATGTCAGTTTGTAGGAGGCCTTTGGCCCTCCAAGGGAAGCTAGTCTTCCTGTTCAAGGCAGCTTGCATCTGGAAGAAATCCTGTTCCGTTCGGGATTGTAGGTGGCCGAGGCCAGTTGCTGGGCTGAGGGAGTTGGGCACAAAGGATGGCCTGTTTCCAGGGGTAAGTAAAGTCAGCTGCCCAGGTGCCTGATGTCAGTTTGTAGGAGGCCTTTGACCCTCCAAGAGAAGCCAGGCTTCCTGCTTGTGGCAGCTTGCATCTGGAAGAAATGCTGTTCCGTTCGGGATTGTAGGTGGCCGGAGCAGGGTGCCCGGCAGAGGAAGTTGGGCACAAAAGATGGGCTGTTTCCAGGGGTAAGTAAAGTCAGCTGCCCAGGTGCCTGATGTCTGTTTATATGAGGCTTTGGCCCTCCATGGGAAGCCTGGTTTCCTGCTTGTGGCAGCTTGCATCTGGAAGAAATCCTGTTACGTTCGGGATTGTAGGTGGCCGAAGCCTGGTGCCTGGCAGAGGGAGTTGGGCACAAATGATGGCCTGTTTCTTTAGGAAAGTAAAGTCAGCAGCCCAGGTGCGTGATGTCAGTTTGTAGGAGGCCTTTGGCCCTCCAAGTGAAGCCACATTTCCAGCTTGTGGCACCTTGCATCTGGAAGAACTCCTGTTCCGTTCGGGATTGTAGGTGGCCAAAGCTGTGGGCCCGGCAGAGGGAGTTAGGCACAAAGGATGGCCTGTTTCCAGGGGTAAGTAAAGTCAGCTGCCCAGGTGCCTGATGTCAGTTAGTAGGAGGCCTTTGGCCCTCCAAGGGAAGCTTGTCTTCCTGTTCAAGGCAGTTTGCATCTGGAAGAAATCCTGTTTCGTTCGGGATTGTAGGTGGCCGGAGCTGGGTGCCCAGCTGACGGAGTTAGGCACAAAGGATGGCCTGTTTCCAGGGGTAAGTAAAGTCAGCTGCCCAGGTGCCTGATGTCAGTTTGTAGGAGGCCTTTGGCCCTCCAAGGGAAGCCAGGTTTCCTGCTTGTGGCAGCTTGCATCTGGAAGAAATCCTGTTCCATTCGGGATTGTAGGTGGGCGAGGCCTAGTGCCCGGCAGAGGGAGTTGGGCACAAAGGATGGGCTGTTTCCAGGGGTAAGTAAAGTCAGCTGCCCAGGTGCCTGATGTCAGTTTGTAGGAGGCCGTTGGCCCTCCAAGTGAAGCGACGTTTCCAGTTTGTGGCAGCTTGCATCTGGAAGAAATCCTGTTCCGTTCGGGATTTTAGGTGCCAGAAGCTGTGGGCCTGGCTGAGGGAGTTGGGCACAAAGGATGGGCTGTTTCCAGGGGTAAGTAAAGTCAGCTGCCCAGGTGCCTGATGTCAGTTTATAGGAGGCCTTTGGCCCTCCAGGGGAAGCAAGTCTTCCTGTTCAAGGCAGCTTGCATATGGAAGAAATGCTGTTCCGTTCGGGATTGTAGGTGGCCGAGCCCAGTTGCCCGGCTGAGAGAGTTGGGCACAAAGGATGTCCTGTTTCCAGAAGTAACTAAACTCAGCTGCCCAGGTGCCTGATGTCAGTTTGTAGGAGGCCTTTGGCCCTCCATGGGAAGCCAGGGTTCCTGCTTGTGGCAGCTTGCATCAGGAAGGAATGCTGTTTCGTTCGGGATTGTAGGTGGCCGAGAGCAGGTGCCCGGCAGAGGGAGTTGGGCACAAAGGATGTCCTGTTTAGAGGGGTAAGGAAAGTCAGCTGCCCACGTGCCTGATGTCAGTTTGTCGGAGTCTTTTGGCCCTCCAAGGGAAGCCAGGCTTCCTGCATGTGGCAGCTTGCATCTGGAAGAAATCCTATTCCGTTCAGGATTGTAGGCGGCCGAGGCCAGGTGCCCGGCAGAGGGAGTTGGGCACAAAGGATGGGCTGTTTCCAGGGGTAAGTAAAGTCAGCTGCCCAGGTGCCTGATGTCAGTTTGTAGGAGGCCTTTGGCCCTCCAAGGGAAGCCATTCTTCCAGCTTGTGGCTGCTTGCATCTGGAAGAAATGCTGTTCTGTTCGGGAGTGTAGGTGGCCGAGGCCAGGTGCCCGGCAGAGGGAGTTGGGCACAAATGATGGCCTTTTTCATGAGGAAAGTAAAGTCAGCTGCCCAAGTGCCTGATGTCAGTTTGTAGGAGGCCTTTGGTCCTCCATGGGAAGCCAGGCTTCCAGCTAGTAGCAGCTTGCATCGGGAAGAAATCCTGTTCCGTTCGGGATTGTAGGTGGCCAAGGCCAGGTGCCCGGCAGAGGGAGTTGGGCACAAAGGATGGCCTGTTTCCAGGGGTAAGTAAAGTCAGCTGCCCAGGTGCCTGATGTCAGTTTGTAGGAGGCCTTTGGCCCTCCAAGGGAAGCCACGTTTCCAGCATGAGGCAGCTTGTATCTGGAAGAACTCCTGATCAGTTCGGGATTGCAGGTGGTTGAGGCCAGGTGACCGGCAGGGGGAGTTGGGCACAAAGGATGGCCTGTATCCAGGGGTAAGTAAAGTCAGCTGCCCAGGTGCCTGATGTCAGTTTGTAGGAGGCTTTTGGCCCTCCAAGAGAAGCCATTCTTCCAGCTTTTGGCAGCTTGCATCTGGAAGAAATGCTGTTCCGTTCGGGGACTGTAGGTGGCCGGAGCAGGGTGCCCGGCTGAGGCAGTTGGGCACAAAGGATGGCCTGTTTCCAGGGGTAAGTAATGTCAGCTGCCCAGGTGCCTGATGTCAGTTTGTAGGAGGCCTTTGGCCCTCGATGGGAAGCCCGGTTTCCTGCTTGTGGCAGCTTGCATCTGGAAGAAATCCTATTCTGTTCGGGATTGTAGGTGGTCGAAGCTGTGGGACCGGCAGAGGGAGTTGGGCACAAAGGATGGCCTGTTTCCAGGGGTAAGTAAAGTCAGCTGCCCAGGTGCCTGATGTCAGTTTGTAGGAGGCCTTTGGCCCTCCAAGGGAAGCAAGTCTTCCTGTTCAAGGAAGCTTGCATCTGGAAGAAATGCTGTTCCGTTCGGGATTGTAGGTGGCCTAGCCCAGTTGCGCGGATGAGAGAGTTCGGCACAAAGGATGTCCTGTTTCCAGGGGTAAGTAAAGTCAGCTGCCCAGGTGCCTGATGTCAGTTTGTAGGAGGCCTTTGGCCCTCCATGGGAAGCTAGTCTTCCAGTTTGTGGCAGTTTGCATCTGGAAGAAATCCTGTTCCGTTCGGGATTGTAGGTGGCCGAGGCCAGGTGCCCGGCAGAGGGAGTTGGGCACAAAGGATGGCCTGTTTCCAGGGGTAAGTAAAGTCAGCTGCCCAGGTGCCTGATGTCAGTTTGTAGGAGGCCTTTGGCCCTCCAAGTGAAGCCACGTTTCCAGCTTGCGGAACCTTGCATCTGGAAGAACTCCTGTTCCGTTTAGGATTGTAGGTGGTCGAGGCCAGGTGCCCGGCAGTGGGAGTTGGGCACAAAGGATGGCCTGTTTCCAGGGGTAAGTAAAGTCAGCTGCCCAGGTGCCTGATGTCAGTTTGTAGGTGACCTTTGGCCCTCCAAACGAAGCACGTCTTCCAGTTTGTGGCAGCTTGCATCTGGAAGAAATCCTGTTCCGTTTGGGATTGTACGTGGCCGAGGCCAGGTGCCCGGCAGAGGGAGTTGGGCAAAAAGGATGGTCTGTTTCCAGGGGTAAGTAAAGTCAGCTGCCCAGGTGCCTGATGTCAGTTTGTAGGAGGCCTTTGGCCCTCCATGAGAAGCCAGGTTTCCTGCTTGTGGCAGCTTGCATCTGGAAGAAATCCTGTTCCGTTCAGGATTGTAGGTGGGCGAGGCCTAGTGCCCAGCAGAGGGAGTTGGGCTCAAAGGATGGGCTGTTTCCAGGGGTAAGTAAAGTCAGCTCCCCTGGTGCCTGATGTCAGTTTGTAGGAGGCCTTTGGCCCTCCAAGGGAAGCCAGTCTTCCTGTTCAAGGCAGTTTGCATCTGGAAGATATGCTGTTCCGTTCGGGATTGTAGGTGGCCGAGGCCAGTTGCCGGGCTGAGGGAGTTGGGCACAAAGGATGGCCTGTTTCCAGGGGTAAGTAAAGTCAGCTGCCCAGGTGCCTGATGTCAGTTTGCAGCTGGCTATTGGTCCTCCATGGAAAGCCAGGCTTCCAGCTTGTGGCAGCTTGCATCGGGAAGTAATACTGATCTGTTCGGGATTGCAGTTGGCCGAGGCCTGGTGCCCGGCAGAGGGAGTTGGGCACAAAGGATGGCCTGTTTCCAGGGGTAAGTAAAGTCAGCTGCCCAGGCACCTGATGTCAGTTTGTAGGAGGCCTTTGGCCCTCCAAGGGAAGCTTGTCTTCCAGTTTGTGGCAGCTTGCATCTGGAAGCAATCCTGTGCCGTTCGGGATTGTAGGTGGGCGAGACCTGGTGCCCGGCAGAGGGAGTTGGGCACAAAGGATGGGCTGTTTCCAGGGGTAAGTAAAGTCAGCTGCCCAGGTGCCTGATGCCAGTTTGTAGGAGGCCTTTGGTCCTCCATGGGAAACCAGTCTTCCTGCTTGTGGCAGCTTGCATCTGGAAGAAATCCTGTTCCGTTCGGGATTGTAGGTGGCCGAGGCCAGGTGCCCAGCAGAGGGAGTTGGGCACAAAGGATGGCCTGTTTCCAGGGGTAAGTAAAATCAGCTGCCCAGGTTCCTGATGTCAGTTTGTAGGAGGCCTTTGGCCCTCCAAGTGAAGCCGCGTTTCCAGGTTGTGGCAGCTTGCATCTGGAAGAACTCCGGTTCCGTTCGGGATTGTAGGTGGCCGAGGCCAGGTGCCCGGCAGAGGGAGTTGGGCACAAAGGATGTCCTTTTTCCAGGAATAAGTAAAGTCAGCTGCCCAGGTGCCTGATGTCAGTTTGTAGGAGGCCTTTGGCCCTCCAAGGGAAGCTAGTCTTCCAGCTTGTGGCAGCATGCATCTGGAAGAAATGCTGTTTCGTTCGGGATTGTAGGTGGCCGAGGCCAGGTGCCCGGCAGAGGGAGTTGGGCACAAAGGATGTCCTGTTTAGAGGGGTAAGTAAAGTCAGCTGCCCACGTGCCTGATGTCAGTTTGTAGGAGGCCTTTGGCCCTCCATGGGAAGCCAGGCTTCCTGCTTGTGGCAGCTTGCATCTGGAAGAAATCCTGTTCCGTTCAGGATTGTAGGTGGCCGAGGCCTGGTGCCTGGCAGAGGGAGTTGGGCACAAAGGATGGGCTGTTTCCAGGGGTAAGTAAAGTCAGCTGCCCAGGTGCCTGATGTCAGTTTGTAGGAGGCCTTTGGCCCTCCAAGGGAAGCTTGTCTTCCAGCTTGTGGCAGCTTGCATCTGGAAAAAATTCTGTTCCGTTCAGGATTGTAGGAGGGCGAGGCCTGGTGCCCGGCAGAGGGAGTTGGGCACAAAGGATGGGCTGTTTCCAGGGGTAAGTAAAGTCAGCTGCCCAGGTGCCTGATGTCAGTTTGTAGGAGGCCTTTGTCCCTCCAAGGGAAGCTTGTCTTCCAGTTTGTGGCAGCTTGCATCTGGAAGAAATCCTATTCCGTTCGGGATTGTAGGTGGGCGAGGCCTGGTGCTTGGCAGAGGGAGTTGGGCACAAAGGATGGGCTGTTTCCAGGGGTACTTTAAGTCAGCTGCCCAAATGTCTGATGTCAGTTTATAGGAGGCCTTTGGCCCTCCAAGGGAAGCTAGTCTTCCTGTTAAAGGCAGCTTGCATCTGGAAGAAATCCTGTTCCGTTCGGGATTGTAGGTGGCCGAGGCCAGGTGCCCGGCAGAGGGAGTTGGGCACAAAGGATGGGCCGTTTCCAGGGGTAAGTAAAGTCAGCTGCCCAGGTGCCTGATGTCAGTTTGTAGGAGGCCTTTGGCCCTCCATGGGAAGCCAGGTTTACTGCTTGTGGCAGCTTGCATCTGGAAGAAATCCTGTTCCGTTCGGGATTGTAGGTGGCCGAGGCCAGGTGCCCGGCAGAGGGAGTTGGGCACATATGATGGCTGGTTTCCAGGGGTAAGTAAGGTCAGCTGCCCAGGTGCCTGATGTCAGTTTGTAGGAGGCCTTTGGCCCTCCATGGGATGACAGGCTTCCAGTTTGTGGCAGCTTGCATCTGGAAGAAATGCTGTTTCGTTCGGGATTGTAGGTGGGAGAGGCCAGGTGCCCGGCAGAGGGAGTTGGGCACAAAGGATGGCCTGTTTCCAGGGGTAAGTAAAGTCAGCTCCCCAGGTGCCTGATGTCAGTTTGTAGGAGGCCTTTGGCCCCCCAAGTGAAGCCACGTTTCCAGCTTGTGGCAGCTTGCATCTGGAAGAACTCCGGTTCCGTTCGGGATTGTAGGTGGCCGAGGCCATCTGCCCGGCAGAGGGAGTTGGGCACAAAGGATGTCTTGTTTCCAGGGGTAAGTAAAGTCAGCTGCCCAGGTGCCTGATGTCAGTTTGTAGGAGGCCTTTGGCCCTCCATGGGAAGCCAGGCTTCTTGCTTCTGGCAGCTTGCATCTGGAAGAAATCCTGTTCCGTTAGAGATTGTAGGTGGCCGAGGCCAGGTGCCCGGCAGAGGGAGTTGGGCACATATGATGGCTGGTTTCCAGGGGTAAGTAAGTTCAGCTGCCCAGGTGCCTGATGTCAGTTTGTAGGAGGCATTTGGCCCTCCATGGGATGACAGGCTTCAAGTTTGTGGCAGCTTGCATCTGGAAGAAATCCTGTTCCGTTCAGGATTGTAGGTGGCCGAGGCCTGGTGCCCGGCAGAGGGAGTTGGGCACAAAGGATGGCCTGTTTCCAGGGGTAAGTAGAGTCAGCAGCCCAGGTGCCTGATGTCAGTTTGTAGGAGGCCTTTGGCCCTCCAAGGGAAGCTTGTCTTCCAGCTCGTGGCAGCTTGCATCTGGAAGAAATCGTGTTCCGTTCGGGATTGTAGGTGGGCGAGGCCAGGTGCCCGGCAGAGGGAGTTGGGCACAAAGGATGGGCTGTTTCCAGGGGTAAGTAAAGTCAGCTGCCCAGGTGCCTGATGTCAGTTTGTAGGAGGCCTTTGGCCCCCCAAGTGAAGCCACGTTTCCAGCTTGTGGCAGCTTGCATCTGGAAGAACTCCGGTTCCGTTCGGGATTGTAGGTGGCCGAGGCCATCTGCCCGGCAGAGGGAGTTGGGCACAAAGGATGTCTTGTTTCCAGGGGTAAGTAAAGTCATCTGCCCAGGTGCCTGATGTCAGTTTTTAGGAGGCCTTTGGCCCTCCATGGGAAGCCAGGCTTCCTGCTTGTGGCAGCTTGCATCTGGAAGAAATCGTGTTCATTTCGGGATTGTAGGGGGCCGGAGCTGGGTGCCCGGATGAGGGAGTTGGACACAAAGGATGGGCTGTTTCCAGGGGTAAGTAAAGTCAGCTGCCCAGGTGCCTGATGTCAGTTTGCAGGTGGCTATTGGTCCACCATGGAAAGCCCGGCTTCCAGCTTGTGGCAGCTTGCATCGGGAAGTAATACTGATCTGTTTGGGATTGCAGGTGGCCGAGGCCTGTTGCCCGGCAGAGGGAGTTGGGCACAAAGGATGGCCTGTTTCCAGGGGTAAGTAAAGTCAGCTGCCCAGGTGCCTGATGTCAGTTTGTAGGAGGCCTTTGGCCCTCCAAGGGAAGCTTGTCTTCCAGTTTGTGGCAGCTTGCATCTGGAAGCAATCCTGTTCCGTTCGGGATTGTAGGTGGGCGAGACCTGGTGCCCGGCAGAGGGAGTTGGGCACAAAGGATGGGCTGTTTCCAGGGGTAAGTAAAGTCAGCAGCCCAGGTGCCTGATGCCAGTTTGTAGGAGGCCTTTGGTCCTCCATGGGAAACCAGTCTTCCTGCTTGTGGCAGCTAGCATCTGGAAGAAATCCTGTTCCGTTCGGGATTGTAGGTGGCCGAGGCCAGGTGCCCGGCAGAGGGAGTTGGGCACAAAGGATGGCCTGTTTCCAGGGGTAAGTAAAGTCAGCTGCCCAGGTGCCTGATGTCAGTTTGTAGGAGGCCTTTGGCCCACCAAGTGACGCCGCGTTTCCAGCTTGTGGCAGCTTGCATCTGGAAGAACTCCGGTTCCGTTCGGGATTGTAGGTGGCCGAGGCCAGGTGCCCGGCAGAGAGAGTTGGGCACAAAGGATGTCCTTTTTCCACGGATAAGTAAAGTCAGCTGCCCAGGTGCCTGATGTCAGTTTGTAGGAGGCCTTTGGCCCTCCAAGGGAAGCTCGTCTTCCTGTTTAAGGCAGCTTGCATCTGGAAGAAATCCTGTTCCGTTCGGGATTGTAGGTTGCCGGAGCAGGGTGCCCGGCAGAGGGTGTTGGGCAGAAATGATGGCCTGTTTCCAGAGGTAAGTAAAGTCAGCTGCCCAGGTGCCTGATGTCAGTTTGTAGGAGGCCTTTGGCCCTCCAAGGGAAGCCTGTCTTCCAGTTTGTGGCAGCTTGCATCTGGAAGAACTCCAGTTCCGTTCGGGATTGTAGGTGGCCGGAGCTGGGTGCCCGGATGAGGGAGTTGGACACAAAGGCTGGGCTGTTTCCAGGGGTAAGTAAAGTCAGCTGCCCAGGTGCCTGATGTCAGTTTGCAGATGGCTATTGGTCCTCCATGGAAAGCCAGGCTTCCAGCTTGTGGCAGCTTGCATCGGGAAGTAATACTGATCTGTTCGAGATTGCAGGTGGCCGAGGCCTGGTGCCCGGCAGAGGGAGTTGGGCACAAAGGATGGCCTGTTTCCAGGGGTAAGTAAAGTCAGCTGCCCAGGTGCCTGATGCCAGTTTGTAGGAGGCCTTTGGTCCTCCATGGGAAACCAGTCTTCCAGCTTGTGGCAGCTTGCATCTGGAAGAAATCCTGTTCCGTTCAGGATTGTAGGTGGCCGAGGCCCGGTGCCCGGCAGAGGGAGTTGGGCACAAAGGATGGCCTGTTTCCAGGGGTAAGTAAAGTCAGCTGCCCAGGTGCCTGATGTCAGTTTGTAGGAGGCCTTTGGCCCTCCAAGTGAAGCCACGTTTCCAGCTTGTGGCAGCTTGCATCTGGAAGAAATCCTGTTCCGTTCGGGACTGTAGGTGGCCAAAGCTGTGGGCCCGGCAGAGGCAGTTGGGCACAAATGATGGCCTGTTTCCAGGGGTAAGTAAAGTCAGCTGCCCAGGTGCCTGATGTCAGTTTGTAGGAGGCCTTTGGCCCTCCATGGGAAGCCACGTTTCAGCTTGTGGCAGCTTGCATCTGGAAGAACTCTGGTTCCGTTCGGGATTTTTGGTGCCAGAAGCTGTGGGCCTGGCTGAGGGAGTTGGGCACAAAGGATGGCCTGTTTCCAGGGGTAAGTAAAGTCAGCTGCCCAGGTGCCTGATGTCAGTTTGTAGAAGGCCTTTGACCCTCCAAGAGAAGCCAGGCTTCCTGCTTGTGGCAGCTTGCATCTGGAAGAAATGCTGTTCCGTTCGGGATTGTAGGTGGCCGGAGCAGGGTGCCCGGCAGAGGGAGTTGGGCACAAAGGATGGCCTGTTTCCAGGGGTAAGTAAAGTCAGCTGCCCAGGTGCCTGATGTCAGTTTGTAGGAGGCCTTTGGCCCTCCAAGGGAAGACAGGCTTCCAGTTTGTGGCAGCTTGCATCTGGAAGAAATCCTGTTCCGTCCAGGATTGTAGGTGGCCGAGGCCAGGTGCCCGGCAGAGGGAGTTGGGCACAAATGATGGCCTGTTTCTTTAGGAAAGTAAAGTCAGCTGCCCAGGTGCCTGATGTCAGTTTGTAGGAGGCCTTTGGCCCTCCAAGTGAAGCCACATTTCCAGCTTGTGGCACCTTGCATCTGGAAGAACTCCTGTTCCGTTCGGGATTGTAGGTGGCCAAAGCTGTGGGCCCGGCAGAGGGAGTTAGGCACAAAGGATGGCCTGTTTCCAGGGGTAAGTAAAGTCAGCTGCCCAGGTGCCTGATGTCAGTTAGTAGGAGGCCTTTGGCCCTCCAAGGGTAGCTTGTCTTCCTGTTCAAGGCAGTTTGCATCTGGAAGAAATCCTGTTTCGTTCGGGATTGTAGGTGGCCGGAGCTGGGTGCCCAGCTGACGGAGTTAGGCACAAAGGATGGCCTGTTTCCAGGGGTAAGTAAAGTCAGCTGCCCAGGTGCCTGATGTCAGTTTGTAGGAGGCCTTTGGCCCTCCAAGGGAAGCCAGGTTTCCTGCTTGTGGCAGCTTGCATCTGGAAGAAATCCTGTTCCATTCGGGATTGTAGGTGTGCGAGGCCTAGTGCCCGGCAGAGGGAGTTGGGCACAAAGGATGGGCTGTTTCCAGGGGTAAGTAAAGTCAGCTGCCCAGGTGCCTGATGTCAGTTTGTAGGAGGCCGTTGGCCCTCCAAGTGAAGCGACGTTTCCAGCTTGTGGCAGCTTGCATCTGGAAGAAATCCTGTTCCGTTCGGGATTTTAGGTGCCAGAAGCTGTGGGCCTGGCTGTGGGAGTTGGGCACAAAGGATGGGCTGTTTCCAGGGGTAAGTAAAGTCAGCTGCCCAGGTGCCTGATGTCAGTTTATAGGAGGCCTTTGGCCCTCCAGGGGAAACAAGTCTTCCTGTTCAAGGCAGCTTGCATATGGAAGAAAAGCTGTTCCGTTCGGGATTGTAGGTGGCCGAGCCCAGTTGCCCGGCTGAGAGAGTTGGGCACAAAGGATGTCCTGTTTCCAGATGTAACTAAACTCAGCTGCCCAGGTGCCTGATGTCAGTTTGTAGGAGGCCTTTGGCCCTCCATGGGAAGCCAGGCTTCCTGCTTGTGGCAGCTTGCATCAGGAAGGAATGCTGTTTCGTTCGGGATTGTAGGTGGCCGAGAGCAGGTGCCCGGAAGAGGGAGTTGGGCACAAAGGATGTCCTGTTTAGAGGGGTAAGTAAAGTCAGCTGCCCACGTGCCTGATGTCAGTTTGTCGGAGTCCTTTGGCCCTCCAAGGGAAGCCAGGCTTCCTGCTTGTGGCAGCTTGCATCTGGAAGAAATCCTGTTCCGTTCAGGATTGTAGGCGGCCGAGGCCAGGTGCCCGGCAGAGGGAGTTGGGCACAAAGGATGGGCTGTTTCCAGGGGTAAGTAAAGTCAGCTGCCCAGGTGCCTGATGTCAGTTTGTAGGAGGCCTTTGGCCCTCCAAGAGAAGCCAGGCTTCCTGCTTGTGGCAGCTTGCATCTGGAAGAAATGCTGTTCCGTTCGGGACTGTAGGTGGCCGGAGCAGGGTGCCCGGCTGAGGCAGTTGGGCACAAAGGATGGCCTGTTTCCAGGGGTAAGTAATGTCAGCTGCCCAGGTGCCTGATGTCAGTTTGTAGGAGGCCTTTGGCCCTCCAAGGGAAGCAAGTCTTCCTGTTCAAGGCAGCTTGCATCTGGAAGAAATGCTGTTCCGTTCGGGATTGTAGGTGGCCTAACCCAGTTGCGCGGATGAGAGAGTTCGGCACAAAGGATGTCCTGTTTCCAGGGGTAAGTAAAGTCAGCTGCCCAGGTGCCTGATGTCAGTTTGTAGGAGGCCTTTGGCCCTCCATGGGAAGCTAGTCTTCCAGTTTGTGGCAGTTTGCATCTGGAAGAAATCCTGTTCCGTTAGAGATTGTAGGTGGCCGAAGCCTGGTGCCCAGCAGAGGGAGTTGGGCACAAATGATGGCCTGTTTCATGAGGAAAGTAAAGTCAGCTGCCAAAGTACCTGATGTCAATTTTTAGGAGGCCTTTGGCCCTCCAAGGGAAGCTAGTCTTCCAGTTAGTGGCAGTTTGCATCTGGAAGAAATCCTGTTCCGTTCGGGATTGTAGGTGGCCGAGGCCAGGTGCCCGGCAGAGGGAGTTGGGCACAAAGGATGGCCTGTTTCCAGGGGTAAGTAAAGTCAGCTGCCCAGGTGCCTGATGTCAGTTTTTAGGAGGCCTTTGGCCCTCCAAGTGAAGCGACGTTTCCAGCTTGCGGCAGCTTGCATCTGGAAGAACTCCTGTTCCGTTTAGGATTGTAGGTGGTCGAGGCCAGGTGCCCGGCAGAGGGAGTTGGGCACAAAGGATGGCCTGTTTCCAGGGGTAAGTAAAGTCAGCTGCCCAGGTGCCTGATGTCAGTTTGTAGGTGACCTTTGGCCCTCCAAACGAAGCACGTCTTCCAGTTTGTGGCAGCTTGCATCTGGAAGAAATCCTGTTCCGTTTGGGATTGTACGTGGCCGAGGCCAGGTGCCCGGCAGAGGGAGTTGGGCAAAAAGGATGGTCTGTTTCCAGGGGTAAGTAAAGTCAGCTGCCCAGGTGCCTGATGTCAGTTTGTAGGAGGCCTTTGGCCCTCCATGAGAAGCCAGGTTTCCTGCTTGTGGCAGCTTGCATCTGGAAGAAATCCTGTTCCGTTCAGGATTGTAGGTGGGCGAGGCCTAGTGCCCAGCAGAGGGAGTTGGGCACAAAGGATGGGCTGTTTCCAGGGGTAAGTAAAGTCAGCTGCCCAGGTGCCTGATGTCAGTTTGTAGGAGGCCTTTGGTCCTCCATGGGAAACCAGTCTTCCAGCTTGTGGCAGCTTGCATCGGGAAGAAATCCTGTTCCGCTCGGGTTTGTAGGTGGCCGAGGCCAGGTGCCCGGCAGAGGGAGTTGGGCACAAAGGATGGCCTGTTTCCAGGGGTAAGTAAAGTCAGCTGCCCACGTGCCTGATGTCAGTTTGTAGGAGGCCTTTGGCCCTCCATGGGAAGCCAGGCTTCCTGCTTGTGGCAGCTTGCATCTGGAAGAAATCCTGTTCCGTTCAGGATTGTAGGTGGCCGAGGCCAGGTGCCCGGCAGAGGAAGTTGGGCACAAAGGATGGGCTGTTTCCAGGGGTAAGTAAAGTCAGGTGCCCAGGTGCCTGATGTCAGTTTGTAGGAGGCCTTTGGCCCTCCAAAGGAAGCTTGTCTTCCAGTTTGTGGCAGCTTGCATCTGGAAGAAATCCTGTTCCGTTCGGGATTGTAGGTGGGCGAGGCCTGGTGCCCGGCAGAGGGAGTTGGGCACAAAGGATGGGCTGTTTCCAGGGGGTAAGTAAAGTCAGCTGCCCAGGTGCCTGATGTCAGTTTGTAGGAGGCCTTTGGCCCTCCAAGGGAAGCTTGTCTTCCAGTTTGTGGCAGCTTGCATCTGGAAGAAATCCTGTTCCGTTCGGGATTGTAGGTGGGCAAGGCCTGGTGCTTGGCAGAGGGAGTTGGGCACAAAGGATGGGCTGTTTCCAGGGGTAAGTAAAGTCAGCTGCCCAGGTGCCTGATGTCAGTTTGTAGGAGGCCTTTGGCTTTCCATGGGAAGCCAGGTTTACTGCTTGTGGCAGCTTGCATCTGGAAGAAATCCTGTTCCGTTCGGGATTGTAGGTGGCCGAGGCCAGGTGCCCGGCAGAGGGAGTTGGGCACAAATGATGGCCTGTTTCCAGGGGTAAGTAAAGTCAGCTGCCCAGGTGCCTGATGTCAGTTTGTAGGAGGCCTTTGGCCCTCCAAGGAAAGCTTGTCTTCCTGTTCAAGGCAGTTTGCATCGGGAAGAAATCCTGTTCCGTTCGGGATTGTAGGTGGCCGGAGCTGGGTGCCCAGCTGAGCAGTTAGGCACAAAGGATGGCCTGTTTCCAGGGGTAAGTAAAGTCAGCTGCCCAGGTGCCTGATGTCAGTTTGTAGAAGGCCTTTGGCCCTCCATGGGAAGCTAGTCTTCCAGCTTGTGGCAGCTTGCATCTAGAAGAAATGCTATATCGTTCGGGATTGTAGGTGGCCGAGGCAAGGTGCCCGGGCAGAGGGTGTTGGGCACAAAGGATGTCCTGTTTAGAGGGGTAAGTAAAGTCAGCTCCCCACGTGCCTGATGTCAGTTTGTAGGAGGCCTTTGGCCCTCCAAGGGAAGCTTGTCTTCCAGTTTGTGGCAGCTTGCATCTGGAAGAAATCCTGTTCCGTTCGGGATTGTAGGTGGGCAAGGCCTGGTGCTTGGCAGAGGAAGTTGGGCACAAAGGATGGCCTGTTTCCAGGGGTAAGTAAAGTCAGCTGCCCAGGTGCCTGATGTCAGTTTGTAGGAGGCCTTTGGCCCTCGATGGGAAGCCTGGTTTCCTGCTTGTGGCAGCTTGCATCTGGAAGAAATCCTGTTCCGTTCGGGATTGTAGGTGGCCGAGGCCAGGTGCCCGGCAGCAGGAGTTGGGCACAAATGATGGCTGGTTTCCAGGGGTAAGTAAAGTCAGCTGCCCAGGTGCCTGATGTCAGTTTGTAGGAGGCCTTTGGCCCTCCAAGGTATGACAGGCTTCCAGTTTGTGGCAGCTTGCATCTGGAAGAAATCCTGTTCCGTTCAGGATTGTAGGTGGCCGAGGCCTGGTGCCCGGAAGAGGGAGTTGGGCACAAAGGATGGCCTGTGTTTCCAGGGGTAAGTAAAGTCGGCTGCCCAGGTGCCTGATGTCAGTTTGTAGGAGGCCTTTGGCCCTCCAAGGGAAGCTAGTCTTCCAGCTTGTGGCAGCTTGCATCTGGAAGAAATGCTGTTTCGTTCGGGATTGTAGGTGGCCGAGGCCAGGTGCCCGGCTGAGGGAGTTGGGCTCAAAGGATGTCCTGTTTAGAGGGGTAAGTAAAGTCAGCTGCCCACATGCCTGATGTCAGTTTGTAGGAGGCCTTTGGCCCTCCATGGGAAGCCAGGCTTCCTGCTTGTGGCAGCTTGCATCTGGAAGAAATCCTGTTCCGTTCAGGATTGTAGGTGGCCGAGGCCTGGTGCCCGGCAGAGGGAGTTGGGCACAAAGGATGGGCTGTTTCCAGGAGTAAGTAAAGTCAGCTGCCCAGGTGCCTGATGTCAGTTTGTAGGAGGCCTTTGGTCCTCCATGGGAAACCAGTCTTCCAGCTTGTGGCAGCTTGCATCGGGAAGAAATCCTGTTCCGCTCGGGTTTGTAGTTGGCCGAGGCCAGGTGCCCGGCAGAGGGAGTTGGGCACAAAGGATGGCCTGTTTAGAGGGGTAAGTAAAGTCAGCTGCCCACGTGCCTGATGTCAGTTTGTAGGAGGCCTTTGGCCCTCCATGGGAAGCCAGGCTTCCTGCTTGTGGCAGCTTGCATCTGGAAGAAATCCTGTTCCGTTCAGGATTGTAGGTGGCCGAGGCCTGGTGCCCGGCAGAGGAAGTTGGGCACAAAGGATGGGCTGTTTCCAGGGGTAAGTAAAGTCAGGTGCCCAGGTGCCTGATGTCAGTTTGTAGGAGGCCTTTGGCAATCCAAGGGAAGCTTGTCTTCCAGTTTGTGGCAGCTTGCATCTGGAAGAAATCCTGTTCCGTTCGGGATTGTAGGTGGGCGAGGCCTGGTGCCCGGCAGAGGGAGTTGGGCACAAAGGATGGGCTGTTTCCAGGGGTAAGTAAAGTCAGCTGCCCAGGTGCCTGATGTCAGTTTGTAGGAGGCCTTTGGCCCTCCAAGGGAAGCTTGTCTTCCAGTTTGTGGCAGCTTGCATCTGGAAGAAATCCTGTTCCGTTCGGGATTGTAGGTGGGCAAGGCCTGGTGCTTGGCAGAGGGAGTTGGGCACAAAGGATGGGCTGTTTCCAGAGGTAAGTAAAGTCAGCTGCCCAGGTGCCTGATGTCAGTTTGTAGGAGGCCTTTGGCTTTCCATGGGAAGCCAGGTTTACTGCTTGTGGCAGCTTGCATCTGGAAGAAATCCTGTTCCGTTCGGGATTGTAGGTGGCCGAGGCCAGGTGCCCGGCAGAGGGAGTTGGGCACCAATGATGGCTGGTTTCCAGGGGTAAGTAAGGTAAGATGCCAAGGTGCCTGATGTCAGTTTGTAGGAGGCCTTTGGCCCTCCAAGGGATGACAGGCTTCCAGTTTGTGGCAGCTTGCATCTGGAAGAAATCCTGTTCCGTTCAGGATTGTAGGTGGCCGAGGCCTGGTGCCCGGCAGAGGGAGTTGGGCACAAAGGATGGCCTGTTTCCAGGGGTAAGTAAAGTCAGCTGCCCAGGTGCCTGATGTCAGTTTGTAGGAGGCCTTTGGCCCTCCAAGGGAAGCTGGTCTTCCAGTTTGTGGCAGCTTGCATCTGGAAGAAATCCTGTTCCGTTCAGGATTGTAGGTGGGCGAGGCCTGGTGCCCGGCAGAGGGAGTTGGGCACAAAGGATGGGCTGTTTCCAGGGGTAAGTAAAGTCAGCTGCCCAGGTGCCTGATGTCAGTTTGTAGGAGGCCTTTGGCCCTCCAAGGGAAGCTTGTCTTCCAGTTTGTGGCAGCTTGCATCTGGAAGAAATCCTGTTCCGTTCGGGATTGTAGGTGGCCGAGGCCAGCTGCCCGGCAGAGGGAGTTGGGCACAAAGGATGGGCTGTTTCCAGGGGTAAGTAAAGTCAGCTGCCCAGGTGCCTGATGTCAGTTTGTAGGAGGCCTTTGGCCCTCCATGGGAAGCCAGGTTTCCTGATTGTTGCAGCTTGCATCTGGAAGAAATCCTGTTCCGTTCGGGATTGTAGGTGGGCGAGGCCTAGTGCCCAGCAGAAGGAGTTGGGCACAAAGGATGGGCTGTTTCCAGGGGTATGTAAACTCAGCTCCCCTGGTGCCTGATGTCAGTTTGTAGGAGGCCTTTGGCCCTCCAAGGGAAGCTAATCTTCATGTTCAAGGCAGCTTGCATCTGGAAGAAATGCTGTTCCGTTCGGGATTGTAGGTGGCCGAGGCCAGTTGCCGGGCTGAGGGAGTTGGGCACAAAGGATGGCCTGTTTCCAGGGGTAAGTAAAGTCAGCTGCCCAGGTGCCTGATGTCAGTTTGCAGGTGGCTATTGGTCCTCCATGGAAAGCCAGGCTTCCAGCTTGTGGCAGCTTGCATCGGGAAGTAATACAGATCTGTTCGGGATTGCAGGTGGCCGAGGCCTGGTGCCCGGCAGAGGGAGTTGGGCACAAAGGATGGCCTGTTTCCAGGGGTAAGTAAAGTCAGCTGCCCAGGTGCCTGATGTCAGTTTGTAGGAGGCCTTTGGCCCTCCAAGGGAAGCTTGTCTTCCTGTTAAAGGCAGCTTGCATCTGGAAGCAATCCTGTTCCGTTCGGGATTGTAGGTGGGCGAGGCCTGGTGCCCGGCAGAGGGAGTTGGGCACAAAGGATGGGCTGTTTCCAGGGGTAAGTAAAGTCAGCTGCCCAGGTGCCTGATGCCAGTTTGTAGGAGGCCTTTGGTCCTCCATGGGAAACCAGTCTTCCAGGTTGTGGCAGCTTGCATCTGGAAGAAATCCTGTTCTGTTCGGGATTGTAGGTGGCCGAGGCCAGGTGCCCGGCAGAGGGAGTTGGGCACAAAAGATGGGCTGTTTCCAGGGGTAAGTAAAGTCAGCTGCCCAGGTGCCTGATGTCAGTTTGTAGGAGGCCTTTGGCCCTCCAAGGGAATCTTGTCTTCCAGTTTGTGGCAGCTTGCATCTGGAAGAAATGCTGTTCCGTTCGGGATTGTAGGTGGGCGAGGCCTGGTGCTTGGCAGAGGGAGTTGGGCACAAAGGATGGGCTGTTTCCAGGGGTAAGTTAAGTCAGCTGCCCAAATATCTGATGTCAGTTTATAGGAGGCCTTTGGCCCTCCAAGGGAAGCTAGTCTTCCTGTTAAAGGCAGCTTGCATCTGGAAGAAATCCTGTTCCGTTCGGGATTGTAGGTGGCCAAGGCCTGGTGGCCGGCAGAGGGAGTTGGGCACAAAGGATGGCCTGTTTCCAGGGGTAAGTAAAGTCAGCTGCCCAGGTGCCTGATGTCAGTTTGTAGGAGGCCTTTGGCCCTCCATGGGAAGCCAGGTTTACTGCTTGTGGCAGCTTGCATCTGGAAGAAATCCTGTTCCGTTCGGGATTGTAGGTGGCCGAGGCCAGGTGCCCGGCAGAGGGAGTTGGGCACATATGATGGCTGGTTTCCAGGGGTAAGTAAGGTCAGCTGCCCAGGTGCCTGATGTCAGTTTGTAGGAGGCCTTTGGCCCTCCATGGGATGACAGGCTTCCAGTTTGTGGCAGCTTGCATCTGGAAGAAATCCTGTTCCGTTCAGGATTGTAGGTGGCCGAGGCCTGGTGCTTGGCAGAGGGAGTTGGGCACAAAGGATGGCCTGTTTCCAGGGGTAAGTAAAGTCAGCAGCCCAGGTGCCTGATGTCAGTTTGTAGGAGGCCTTTGGCCCTCCAAGGGAAGCTAGTCTTCCAGCTTGTGGCAGCTTGCATCTGGAAGAAATCGTGTTCCGTTCGGGATTGTAGGTGGCCGAGGCCAGGTGCCCGGCAGAGGGAGTTGGGCACAAAGGATGGCCTGTTTCCAGGGTAAGTAAAGTCAGCTGCCCAGGTGCCTGATGTCAGTTTGTAGGAGGCCTTTGGCCCTCCAAGTGAAGCCACGTTTCCAGCTTGTGGCAGCTTGCATCTGGAAGAACTCCTGTTCCGTTCGGGATAGTAGGTGGCCAAAGCTGTGGGCCCGGCAGAGGGAGTTGGGCACAAATGATGGCCTGTTTTCAGGGGTAAGTAAAGTCAGCTGCCCAGGTGCCTGATGACAGTTTGTAGGAGGCCTTTGGCCCTCCAAGGGAAGCTTGTCTTCCTGTTCAAGGCAGTTTGCATCAGGAAGAAATCCTGTTCCGTTCGGGATTGTAGGTGGCCGGAGCTGGGTGCCCAGCTGAGGGAGTTAGGCACAAAGGATGGCCTGTTTCCAGGGGTAAGTAAAGTCAGCTGCCCAGGTGCCTGATGTCAGTTTGTAGGAGGCCTTTGGCCCTCCAAGGGAAGCTAGTCTTCCAGCTTGTGGCAGCTTGCATCTAGAAGAAATGCTATTTCGTTCGGGATTGTAGGTGGCCGAGGCCAGGTGCCCGGCAGAGGGAGTTGGGCACAAAGGATGTCCTGTTTGGAGGGGTAAGTAAAGTCAGCTGCCCACGTGCCTGATGTCAGTTTGTAGGAGGCCTTTGGCCCTCCATGGGAAGCCAGGCTTCCTGCTTGTGGCAGCTTGCATCTGGAAGAAATCCTGTTCCGTTCAGGATTGCAGGTGGCCGAGGCCTGGTGCCCGGCAGAGGGAGTTGGGCACAAAGGATGGGCTGTTTCCAGGAGTAAGTAAAGTCAGCTGCCCAGGTGCCTGATGTCAGTTTGTAGGAGGCCAATGGCCCTCCAAGGGAAGCCACCTTTCAGCTTGTGGCAGCTTGCATCTGGAAGAACTCCGGTTCCGTTCGGGATTGTAGGTGGCCGAGGCCAGGTGCCCGGCAGAGGGTGTTGGGCACAAAGGATGGCCTGTTTCCAGGGTAAGTAAAGTCATCTGCCCAGGTGCCTGATGTCAGTTTTTAGGAGGCCTTTGGCCCTCCATGGGAAGCCAGGCTTCCTGCTTGTGGCAGCTTGCATCTGGAAGAAATCCTGTTCCGTTCGGGATTGTAGGTGGCAGGAGCTGGGTGCCCGGATGAGGGAGTTGGACACAAAGGCTGGGCTGTTTCCAGGGGTAAGTAAAGTCAGCTGCCCAGGTGCCTGATGTCAGTTTGCAGATGGCTATTGGTCCTCCATGGAAAGCCAGGCTTCCAGCTTGTGGCAGCTTGCATCGGGAAGTAATACTGATCTGTTCGAGATTGCAGGTGGCCGAGGCCTGGTGCTCGGCAGAGGGAGTTGGGCACAAAGGATGGCCTGTTTCCAGGGGTAAGTAAAGTCAGCTGCCCAGGTGCCTGATGCCAGTTTGTAGGAGGCCTTTGGTCCTCCATGAAAAACCAGTCTTCCAGATTGTGGCAGCTTGCATCTGGAAGAAATCCTGTTCCGTTCAGGATTGTAGGTGGCCGAGGCCCGGTGCCCGGCAGAGGGAGTTGGGCACAAAGGATGGCCTGTTTCCAGGGGTAAGTAAAGTCAGCTGCCCAGGTGCTTGATGTCAGTTTGTAGGAGGCCTTTGGCCCTCCAAGTGAAGCCACGTTTCCAGCTTGTGGCAGCTTGCATCTGGAAGAACTCCTGTTCCGTTCGGGATTGTAGGTGGCCAAAGCTGTGGGCCCGGCAGAGGGAGTTGGGCACAAATGATGGCCTGTTTCCAGGGGTAAGTAAAGTCAGCTGCCCAGGTGCCTGATGTCAGTTTGTAGGAGGCCTTTGGCCCTCCAAGGGAAGCTTGTCTTCCTGTTCAAGGCAGTTTGCATCTGGAAGAACTCCTGTTCCGTTCGGGATTGTAGGTGGCCAAAGCTGTGGGCCCGGCAGAGGGAGTTGGGCACAAATGATGGCCTGTTTCCAGGGGTAAGTAAAGTCAGCTGCCCAGGTGCCTGATGTCAGTTTGTAGGAGGCCTTTGGCCCTCCAAGGGAAGCTTGTCTTCCTGTTCAAGGCAGTTTGCATCGGGAAGAACTCCTGTTCCATTCGGGATTGTAGGTGGCCAAAGCTGTGGGCCCGGCAGAGGGAGTTGGGCACAAATGATGGCCTGTTTCCAGGGGTAAGTAAAGTCAGCTGCCCAGGTGCCTGATGTCAGTTTGTAGGAGGCCAATGGCCCTCCAAGGGAAGCCACCTTTCAGCTTGTGGCACCTTGCATCTGGAAGAACTCCGGTTCCGTTCGGGATTGTAGGTGGCCGAGGCCAGGTGCTCGGCAGAGGGTGTTGGGCACAAAGGATGGCCTGTTTCCCGGGATAAGTAAAGTCAGCTGCCCAGGTGCCTGATGTCAGTTTGTAGGAGGCCTTTGACCCTCCAAGAGAAGCCAGGCTTCCTGCTTGTGGCAGCTTGCATCTGGAAGAAATACTGTTCCGTTCGGGATTGTAGGTGGCCGGAGCAAAGTGCCCGGCAGATGAAGTTGGGCACAAAAGATGGGCTGTTTCCAGGGGTAAGTAAAGTCAGCTGCCCAGGTGCCTGATGTCTGTTTATAGGAGGCCTTTGGCCCTCCATGGGAAGCCTGGTTTCCTGCTTGTGGCAGCTTGCATCTGGAAGAAATCCTGTTACGTTCGGGATTGTAGGTGGCCGAAGCCTGGTGCCTGGCAGAGGGAGTTGGGCACAAAGGATGGGCTATTTCCAGGGGTAAGTAAAGTCAGCTGCCCAGGTGCCTGATGTCAGTTTGTAGGAGGCCTTTGGCCCTCCAAGGGAAGACAGGCTTCCAGTTTGTGGCAGCTTGCATCTGGAAGAAATCCTGTTCCGTTCGGGATTGTAGGTGGCCGAGGCCAGGTGCCCGGCAGAGGGAGTTGGGCACAAATGATGGCCTGTTTCTTTAGGAAAGTAAAGTCAGCTGCCCAGGTGCCTGATGTCAGTTTGTAGGAGGCCTTTGGCCCTCCAAGGGAAGCTTGTCTTCCAGTTTGTGGCAGCTTGAATCTGGAAGAAATCCTGTTCCGTTCAGGGTTGTAGGTGGCCGAGGCCAGGTGCCCGGCAGAAGGAGTTGGGCACAAAGGATGGGCTGTTTCCAGGGGTAAGTAAAGTCAGCTGCCCAGGTGCCTGATGTCAGTTTGTAGGAGGCCTTTGGCCCTTCATGGGAAGCCAGGATTACTGCTTGTGGCAGCTTGCATCTGGAAGAAATCCTGTTCCGTTCGGGATTGTAGGTGGCCGAGGCCAGGTGCCCGGCAGAGGGAGTTGGGCACAAATGATGGCTGGTTTCCAGGGGTAAGTAAGGTCAGCTGCCCAGGTGCCTGATGTCAGTTTGTAGGAGGCCTTTGGCCCTCCAAGCGATGACAGGCTTCCAGTTTGTGGCAGCTTGCATCTGGAAGAAATCCTGTTCCGTTCAGGATTGTAGGTGGCCGAGGCCTGGTGCCCGGAAGAGGGAGTTGGGCAGAAAGGATGGCCTGTTTCCAGGGGTAAGTAAAGTCAGCTGCCCAGGTGCCTGATGTCAGTTTGTAGGAGGCCTTTGGCCCTCCAAGGGAAGCTAGTCTTCCAGCTTGTGGCAGCTTGCATCTGGAAGAAATGCTGTTTCGTTCGGGATTGTAGGTGGCCGAGGCCAGGTGCCCGGCTGAGGGAGTTGGGCTCAAAGGATGTCCTGTTTAGAGGGGTAAGTAAAGTCAGCTGCCCACGTGCCTGATGTCAGTTTGTAGGAGGCCTTTGACCGTCCATGGGAAGCCAGGCTTCCTGCTTGTGGCAGCTTGCATCTGGAAGAAATCGTGTTCCGTTCGGGATTGTAGGTGGCCGAGGCCTGGTGCCCGGCAGAGGGAGTTGGGCACAAAGAGGGCCTGTTTCCAGGGTAAGTAAAGTCAGCTGCCCAGGTGCCTGATGTCAGTTTTCAGGTGGCTATTGTTCCTCCATGAGATGCCAGGCTTCCAGCTTGTGGCAGCTTGCATCTGGAAGAAATCCTGTTCCGTTTGGGATTGTAGGTGGCCGAGGCCTGGTGCCCGGCAGAGGGAGTTGGGCACAAATGATGGCCTGTTTCCAGGGCTAAGTAAAGTCAGCTGCCCAGGTGCCTGATGTCAGTTTGTAGGAGGCCTTTGGCCCTGCAAGGGAAGCTAGTCTTCCAGTTTGTGGCAGCATGCATCTGGAAGAAATCTTGTTCCGTTCGGGATTGTAGGTGGCCGAGGCCAGGTGCCCGGCAGAGGGAGTTGGGCACAAAGGATGGCCTGTTTCCAGGGGTAAGTAAAGTCAGCTGCCCAGGTGCCTGATGTCAGTTTTCAGGTGGCTATTGTTCCTCCATGGGATGCCAGGCTTCCAGCTTGTGGCAGCTTGCATCTGGAAGAAATCCTGTTCCGTTTGGGATTGTAGGTGGCCGAGGCCTGGTGCCCGGCAGAGGGAGTTGGGCACAAATGATGGCCTGTTTCCAGGGCTAAGTAAAGTCAGCTGCCCAGGTGCCTGATGTCAGTTTGTAGGAGGCCTTTGGCCCTGCAATGGAAGCTAGTCTTCCAGTTTGTGGCAGCATGCATCTGGAAGAAATCTTGTTCCGTTCGGGATTGTAGGTGGTCGAGGCCAGGTGCCCGGCAGAGGGAGTTGGGCACAAATGATGGCCTGTTTCCAGGGGTAAGTAAAGTCAGCTGCCCAGGTGCCTGATGTCAGTTTGTAGCAGGCCTTTGGCCCTCCATGGGAAGCCAGGCTTCCAGCTTGTGGCTGCTTGCATCTGGAAGAAATCCTGTTCGGTTCGGCGTTGTAGGTGTCCGGAGCCGGGTGGCCTGCTGGGGGAGTAGGGAAGAAAGGATGGCCTGTTTCCAGGGGTAAGTAAAGTCAGCTGCCTAGGTGCCTGATGTCAGTTTGTAGGAGGCCTTTGGCCCTCCAAGGGAAGCTAGTCTTCCAGTTTGTGGCAGCATGCATCTGGAAGAAATCTTGTTCCGTTCGGGATTGTAGGTGGCCGAGGCCAGGTGCCCGGCAGAGGGAGTTGGGCACAAAGGATGGCCTGTTTCAAGGGGTAAGTAAAGTTAGCTGCCCAGGTGCCTGATGTCAGTTTGTAGGAGGCCTTTGGCCCTCCAAGGGAAGCTAGTCTTCCAGTTTGTGGCAGCTTGCATCTTGAAGAAATGCTGTTCTACTCATGATTGTAGGTGGTCGAGGCCAGGTGCCCGGCAGAGGGAGTTGGGCACAAAGGATGGCCTGTTTCCAGGGGTAAGTAAAGTCAGCTGCCCAGGTGCCTGATGTCAGTTTGTAGCAGGCCTTTGGCCCTCCATGGGAAGCCAGGCTTCCAGCTTGTGGCAGCTTGCATCTGGAAGAAATACTGTTCGGTTCGGCGTTGTAGGTGTCCGGAGCCGGGTGGCCTGCTGAGGGAGTAGGGAACAAAGGATGGCCTGTTTCCAGGGGTAAGTAAAGTCAGCTGCCTAGGTGCCTGATGTCAGTTTTTAGGAGGCCTTTGGCCCTCCAAGGCAAGCAAGTCTTCCAGATTGTGGCAGCTTGCATCTGGAAGAAATCCTGTTCCATTCGGGATTGTAGGTGGCCGAGGCCAGGTGCCCGGCAGAGGGAGTTGGGCACAAATGATGGCCTGTTTCCAGGGCTAAGTAAAGTTAGCTGCCCAGGTGCCTGATGTCAGTTTGTAGGAGGCCTTTGGCCCTGCAAGGGAAGCTAGTCTTCCAGTTTGTGGCAGCATGCATCTGGAAGAAATCCTGTTCCGTTCGGGATTGTAGGTGGCCGAGGCCAGGTGCCCGGCAGAGGGAGTTGGGCACAAAGGATGGCCTGTTTCCAGGGGTAAGTAAAGTTAGCTGCCCAGGTGCCTGATGTCAGTTTGTAGGAGGCCTTTGGCCCTCCAAGGGAAGCTAGTCTTCCAGTTTGTGGCAGCTTGCATCTTGAAGAAATGCTGTTCTACTCATGATTTTAGGTGATCGAGGCCAGGTGCCCGGCAGAGGGAGTTGGGCACAAATGATGGCCTGTTTCCAGGGGTAAGTAAAGTCAGCTGCCCAGGTGCCTGATGTCAGTTTGTAGCAGGCCTTTGGCCCTCCATGGGAAGCCAGGCTTCCAGCTTGTGGCAGCTTGCATCTGGAAGAAATCCTGTTCGGTTCGGCGTTGTAGGTGTCCGGAGCCGGGTGGCCTGCTGAGGGAGTAGGGAACAAAGGATGGCCTGTTTCCAGGGGTAAGTAAAGTCAGCTGCCCAGGTGCCTGATGTCAGTTTGTAGGAGGCCTTTGGCCCTCCAAGGAAGCTAGTCTTCCAGTTTGTGGCAGCTTGCATCTGGAAGAAATCCTGTTCCGTTCGGGATTGTAGGTGGCCGACGCCAGGTGCCCGGCAGAGGGAGTTGGGCACAAATGATGGCCACTTTTCAGGGGTTAGTAAAGTCAGCTGCCCAGGTGTCTGATGTCAGTTTGTAGCAGGCCTTTGGCCCTCCATAAGAAGCCTGGCTTCCAGCTTGTTGCAGCATGCATCTGGAAGAAATGCTGTTCCGTTCGGGATTGTAGGTGGCCGAGGCCAGGTGCCCGGCAGAGGGAGTTGGGAACAAAGGATGGCCTGTTTCCAGGGGTAAGTAAAGTCAGCTGCCCAGGTGCCTGATGTCAGTTTGTAGGAGGCCTTTGGCCCTCCAAGGCAAGCAAGTCTTCCAGATTGTGGCAGCTTGCATCTGGAAGAAATCCTGTTACATTCGGGATTGTAGGTGGCCGAGACCAGGTGCCCGGCCGAGGGAGTTGGGCACAAATTATGGCCTGTTTCCAGGGGTAAGTAAAGTCAGCTGCCCAGGTGCCTGATGTCAGTTTGTAGGAGGCCTTTGGCCCTCCAAGGGAAGCTAGTCTTCCAGTTTGTGGCAGCTTGCATCTTGAAGAAATGCTGTTCTACTCATGATTGTAGGTGGTCGAGGCCAGGTGCCCGGCAGAGGGAGTTAGGCACAAAGGATGGCCTGTTTCCAGGGGTAAGTAAAGTCAGCAGCCCAGGTGCC
>NW_027095181.1:0-30877 GCF_029207755.1 Chamaea fasciata | reverse complement strand
GCAGCAGGCCTTTGGCCCTCCAAGGGAAGCTAGTCTTCCAGTTTGTGGCAGCTTGCATCTGGAAAATATCCTGTTCAGTTCAAGATTGTAGGTTCCCAGAAGTCCAGTGCCCGGCAGAGGGAGTTGGGCACAAATGATCGCCTGTTTCCAGGGGTAAGTAAGGTCAGCTGCCCAGGTGCCTGATGTCAGTTTGTAGGACGCCTTTGGCCCTCCATGGAAAGCTTGTCTTCCAGTTTGTGGCAGCTTGCATCTGGAAGAAATCCTGTTCCGTTCGGGATTGTAGGTGGCCAAGGCCAGGTGCCCGGCAGAGGGAGTTGGGCACAAATGATGGCCTGTTTCCAGGGGTAAGTAAAGTCAGCTGCCCAGGTACCTGATGTCAGTTTGTAGGAGGCCTTTGGCCCCTCCAAGGGAAGCCAGCCTTCCAGCTTGTAGCAGCTTGCATCTGGAAGAAATCCTGTTCCGTTTGGGATTGTAGGTGGCCGAGGTCTGGTGCCCGGCAGAGGGAGTTGGGCACAAAGGATGGCCTGTTTCCAGGGGTAAGTAAAGTCAGCTGCCCAGGTGCCTGATGTCAGTTTGTAGGAGGCCTTTGGCCCTCTAAGGTAAGCCAGGCTTCCAGTTTGTGGCAGTTTGCATCTGGAAGAAATCCTGTTCCTATCGGGGATTGTAGGTGGCCGAGGCCTGGTGCCCGGCAGAGGGAGGTGGGCACAAAGGATGGCCTGTTTCCAGGGGTAAGTAAAGTCAGCTGCCCAGGTGCCTGATGTCAGTTTGTAGGAGGCCTTTGGCCCTTCAAGGGAAGCTAGTCTTCCAGTTTGTGGCAGCTTGCATCTGGAAAAAATCCTGTTCCGTTCGGGATTGTAGGTGGCCATGGCCAGGTGCCCGGCAGAGGAAGTTGGGCACAAAGGATGGCCTGTTTCCAGGGGTAAGTAAAGTCAGCTGCCCAGGTGCCTGATCTCAGTTTCTAGCAGGCCTTTGGCCCTCCAAGGGAAGCTAGTCTTCCAGTTTTTGGCATCTTGCATCTGGAAAAAATCCTGTACCGTTCGGGATTGTTGGTGCACGGATCCGGGTGCCTGGCAGAGGGAGTTGGGAACAAAGGATGGCCTTTTTTTAGGGGTAAGTAAAGTCAGCTGCCCAGGTGCCTGATGTCAGTTTGTAGGAGGCCTTTGGCCCTCCATTGGAAGCCGGGTTTCCTGCTTGTGGCAGCTTGCATCTGGAAAGAAATCCTATTCCGTTCGGGATTGTAGGTGCACGGTGCCAGATGTTCGGCAGAGGGAGTTGGGAACAAAGGATGGCCTGTTTCCAGGGGTAAGTAAAGTCAGCTGCCCAGGTGCCAAATGTCAGTTTTTAGGAGGCCTTTGGCCCTCCAAGGGAAGCCAGCCTTCCAGCTTGTGGCAGCTTGCATCTGGAAGAAATCCTATTCCGTTCGGGATTGTACGTGGCCGTGGCAAGGGTGCCCGGCAGAGGGAGTTGGGCAAAAGGGATGGCCTGTTTCCAGGGGTAAGTAACGTCAGCTGCCCAGGTGCCTGATGTCAGTTTGTCGGAGGCCTTTGGCCCTCCAAGGAAAGCAAGTCTTCCAGTTTGTGGCAGCTTGCATCTGGAAGAAGTCCTGTTCCGTTTGGGATTGTAGGTGGCCGAGGCCAGGTGCCCGGCTGAGGGAGTTGGGCACAAAGGATGGCCTGTTTCCAGGGGTAAGTAAAGTCAGCTGCCCAGGTGCCTGATGTCAGTTTGCAGATGGCTATTGTTCCTCCATGGGAAGCCAGGCTTCCAGCTTGTGGCAGCTTGCATCTGGAAGAAATCCTATTCCGTTCGGGATTGTACGTGGCCGTGGCCAGGTGCCCGGCAGAGGGAGTTGGGCACAAATGATGGCCTGTTTCCAGGGATAAGTAAAGTCAGCTGCCCAGGTGCCTGATGTCAGTTTGTAGGAGGCCTTTGGCCCTCCAAGGGAAGCCAGGCTTCCAGCTTGTGGCAGCTTGCATCTGGAAGAAATCCTGTTCCGTTCGGGATTGTAGTTGGCCGAGGCCTGGTGCCCAGCTGAGGGAGTTGGGCACAAAGGATGGCCTATTTCCAGACATAAGTAAAGTCAGCTGCCCAGGTGCCTGATGTCAGTTTGTAGGAGGCCTTTGGCCCTCCAAGGGAAGCTAGGCTTCCAGCTTGTGGCAGCTTGCATCTGGAAGAAATCCTGTTCCGTTTGGGATCGTACGTGGCCGAGGCCTGGTGCCCGGCTGAGGGAGTTGGGCACAAATGATGGCCTGTTTCCAGGGGTAAGTAAAGACAGCTGCCCAGGTGCCTGATGTCAGTTTGCAGCAGGCCTTTGGCCCTCCAAGGGAAGCTAGTCTTCCAGTTTGTGGCAGCTTGCATCTGGAAAATATCCTGTTCAGTTCAAGATTGTAGGTTCCCGAAGTCCAGTGCCCGGCAGAGGGAGTTGGGCACAAATGATCGCCTGTTTCCAGGGGTAAGTAAGGTCAGCTGCCCAGGTGCCTGATGTCAGTTTGTAGGACGCCTTTGGCCCTCCATGGAAAGCTTGTCTTCCAGTTTGTGGCAGCTTGCATCTGGAAGAAATCCTGTTCCGTTCGGGATTGTAGGTGGCCGAGGCCAGGTGCCCGGCAGAGGGAGTTGGGCACAAAGGATGGCCTGTTTCCAGGGGTAAGTAAATTCAGCAACCCAGGTGCCTGATGTCAGTTTGAAAGAGGCCTTTGGCCCTCCATGGGAAGCCAGGCTTTCAGCTTTTCGCAGCTTGCATCTGGATGAAATCCTGTTCCGTTCGGGATTGTAGGTGGCCAAGGCCAGGTGCCCGGCAGAGGGAGTTGGGCACAAATGATGGCCTGTTTCCAGGGGTAAGTAAAGTCAGCTGCCCAGGTACCTGATGTCAGTTTGTAGGAGGCCTTTGGCCCTCCAAGGGAAGCCAGCCTTCCAGCTTGTAGCAGCTTGCATCTGGAAGAAATCCTGTTCCGTTTGGGATTGTAGGTGGCCGAGGTCTGGTGCCCGGCAGAGGGAGTTGGGCACAAAGGATGGCCTGTTTCCAGGGGTAAGTAAAGTCAGCTGCCCAGGTGCCTGATGTCAGTTTGTAGGAGGCCTTTGGCCCTCTAAGGTAAGCCAGGCTTCCAGTTTGTGGCAGTTTGCATCTGGAAGAAATCCTGTTCCTATCGGGATTGTAGGTGGCCGAGGCCTGGTGCCCGGCAGAGGGAGGTGGGCACAAAGGATGGCCTGTTTCCAGGGGTAAGTAAAGTCAGCTGCCCAGGTGCCTGATGTCAGTTTGTAGGAGGCCTTTGGCCCTCCAAGGGAAGCTAGTCTTCCAGTTTGTGGCAGCTTGCATCTGGAAAAAATCCTGTTCCGTTCGGGATTGTAGGTGGCCATGGCCAGGTGCCCGGCAGAGGGAGTTGGGCACAAAGGATGGCCTGTTTCCAGGGGTAAGTAAAGTCCGCTGCCCAGGTGCCTGATCTCAGTTTCTAGCAGGCCTTTGGCCCTCCAAGGCAAGCTAGTCTTCCAGTTTTTGGCATCTTGCATCTGGAAAAAATCCTGTACCGTTCGGGATTGTTGGTGCACGGATCCGGGTGCCTGGCAGAGGGGAGTTGGGAACAAAGGATGGCCTTTTTTTAGGGGTAAGTAAAGTCAGCTGCCCAGGTGCCTGATGTCAGTTTGTAGGAGGCCTTTGGCCCTCCATTGGAAGCCGGGTTTCCTGCTTGTGGCAGCTTGCATCTGGAAGAAATCCTATTCCGTTCGGGATTGTAGGTGCACGGTGCCAGATGTTCGGCAGAGGGAGTTGGGAACAAAGGATGGCCTGTTTCCAGGGGTAAGTAAAGTCAGCTGCCCAGGTGCCAAATGTCAGTTTTTAGGAGGCCTTTGGCCCTCCAAGGGAAGCCAGCCTTCCAGCTTGTGGCAGCTTGCATCTGGAAGAAATCCTATTCCGTTCGGGATTGTACGTGGCCGTGGCAAGGTGCCCGGCAGAGGGAGTTGGGCAAAAGGATGGCCTGTTTCCAGGGGTAAGTAACGTCAGCTGCCCAGGTGCCTGATGTCAGTTTGTCGGAGGCCTTTGGCCCTCCAAGGAAAGCAAGTCTTCCAGTTTGTGGCAGCTTGCATCTGGAAGAAGTCCTGTTCCGTTTGGGATTGTAGGTGGCCGAGGCCAGGTGCCCGGCTGAGGGAGTTGGGCACAAAGGATGGCCTGTTTCCAGGGGTAAGTAAAGTCAGCTGCCCAGGTGCCTGATGTCAGTTTGCAGATGGCTATTGTTCCTCCATGGGAAGCCAGGCTTCCAGCTTGTGGCTGCTTGCATCTGGAAGTAATCCTATTCCGTTCGGGATTGTACGTGGCCGAGGCCTTGTGCCCAGCTGAAGGAGTTGGGCACAAAGGATGGCCTGTTTCCAGGGGTAAGTAAAGTCAGCTGCCCAGGTGCCTGATGTCAGTTTGTAGCAGGCATTCGGCCGTCCATGGGAATCCAGGCTTCCAGCTTATGGCAGCTTGCATCTGGAAGAAATGCTGTTCCGTTCGGGATTGTAGGTGGCCGAGGCCAGGTGCCCGGCAGAGGGAGTTGGGAACAAAGGATGGCCTGTTTCCAGGGGTAAGTAAAGTCATCTGCCCAGGTGCCTGGTGTCAGTTTGTAGGAGGCCTTTGGCCCTCCAAGGGAAGCAAGTCTTCCAGTTTGTGGCAGCTTGCATCTGGAAGAAATGCTGTTCTGCTCGGGATTGTAGGTGGCCGAGGCCAGGTGCCCGGCAGAGGGAGTTGGGCACAAATGATGGCCTGTTTCCAGGGATAAGTAAAGTCAGCTGCCCAGGTGCCTGATGTCAGTTTGTAGGAGGCCTTTGGCCCTCCAAGGGAAGCCAGGCTTCCAGCTTGTGGCAGCTTGCATCTGGAAGAAATCCTGTTCCGTTTGGGATCGTACGTGGCCGAGGCCTGGTGCCCGGCTGAGGGAGTTGGGCACAAATGATGGCCTGTTTCCAGGGGTAAGTAAAGTCAGCTGCCCAGGTTCCTGATGTCAGTTTGTAGCAGGCCTTTGGCCCTCCAAGGGAAGCTAGTCTTCCAGTTTGTGGCAGCTTGCATCTGGAAAATATCCTGTTCAGTTCAAGATTGTAGGTTCCCGAAGTCCAGTGCCCGGCAGAGGGAGTTGGGCACAAATGATCGCCTGTTTCCAGGGGTAAGTAAGGTCAGCTGCCCAGGTGCCTGATGTCAGTTTGTAGGACGCCTTTGGCCCTCCATGGAAAGCTTGTCTTCCAGTTTGTGGCAGCTTGCATCTGGAAGAAATCCTGTTCCGTTCGGGATTGTAGGTGGCCGAGGCCAGGTGCCCGGCAGAGGGAGTTGGGCACAAAGGATGGCCTGTTTCCAGGGGTAAGTAAAGTCAGCTGCCCAGGTGCCTGATGTCAGTTTGTAGGAGGCCTTTGGCCCTCTAAGGGAAGCTAGTCTTCCAGTTTGTGGCAGCTTGCATCTGGAAGAAATCCTGTTCCGTTCGGGATTGTAGGTGGCCGAGGCCAGGTGCCTGGCAGAGGGAGTTGGGCACAAAAAATGGCCTGTTTCCAGGGGTAAGTAAATTCAGCAACCCAGGTGCCTGATGTCAGTTTGAAAGAGGCCTTTGGCCCTCCATGGGAAGCCAGGCTTTCAGCTTTTGGCAGCTTGCATCTGGATGAAATCCTGTTCTGTTCGGGATTGTAGGTGGCCAAGGCCAGGTGCCCGGCAGAGGGAGTTGGGCACAAATGATGGCCTGTTTCCAGGGGTAAGTAAAGTCAGCTGCCCAGGTACCTGATGTCAGTTTGTAGGAGGCCTTTGGCCCTCCAAGGGAAGCCAGCCTTCCAGCTTGTAGCAGCTTGCATCTGGAAGAAATCCTGTTCCGTTTGGGATTGTAGGTGGCCGAGGTCTGGTGCCTGGCAGAGGGAGTTGGGCACAAAGGATGGCCTGTTTCCAGGGGTAAGTAAAGTCAGCTGCCCAGGTGCCTGATCTCAGTTTCTAGCAGGCATTTGGCCCTCTAAAGGAAGCTAGTCTTCCAGTTTGTAGCAGCTTGCATCGGGAAAAAATCCTGTTCCGTTCGGGATTGTTGGTGCACGGAGCCGGGTGCCTGGCAGAGGGAGTTGGGAACAAAGGATGGCCTGTTTTTATGGGTAAGTAAAGTCAGCTGCCCAGGTGCCTGATGTCAGTTTGTAGGAGGCCTTTGGCCCTCCAGGGGAAGCCAGGCTTCCAGCTTGTGGCAGCTTGCATCTGGAAGAAATCCTATTCCGTTCAGGATTGTACGTGGCCGAGGCCAGGTGCCTGGCAGAGGGAGTTGGGCACAAAGGATGGCCTGTTTCCAGGGGTAAGTAAAGTCAGCTGCCCAGGTGCCTGATGTCAGTTTGTAGGAGGCCTTTGGCCCTCCAAGGGAAGCCAGGCTTCCAGCTTGTGGCAGCTTGCATCTGGAAAAAATCCTGTTCCGTTCGGGATTGTAGGCGCCCGAGGCCAGGTGTCCGGCAGAGGGAGTTGGGCACAAATGATGGCCTGTTTCCAGGGGTAAGTAAAGTCAGCTTCCCAGGTGCCTGGTGTCAGTTTGTAGGAGGCCTTTGGCCCTCCAAGGGAAGCAAGTCTTCCACTTTGTGGCAGCTTGCATCTGGAAGAAATGCTGTTCTGCTCGGGATTGTAGGTGGCCGAGGCCATGTGCCCTGCAGAGGGAGTTGGGCACAAAGGATGGCCTGTTTCCAGAGGTAAGTAAAGTCAGCTGCCCAGGTGCCTGATGTCAGTTTCCAGATGGCAGTTGTTCCTCCATGGGAAGCCAGGCTTCCAGTTTGTGGCAGCTTGCATCTGGAAGAAATCCTGTTCCGTTTGGGATTGTAGGTGGCCGAGGCCTGGTGCCCGGCTGAGGGAGTTGGGCACAAATGATGGCCTGTTTCCAGGGGTAAGTAAAGTCAGCTGCCCAGGTGCCCGATGTCAGTTTCTGGCAGGCCTTTGGCCCTCCAAGGGAAGCTAGTCTTCCAGTTTGTGGCAGCTTGCATCTGGAAAAAATCCTATTCCGTTCGGGGTTGTAGGTGCACAGTGCCAGATGTTCGGCAGAGGCAGTTGGGAACAAAGGATTGCCTGTTTTCAGGGGTAAGTAAAGTCAGCTGCCCAGGTGCCTGATGTCAGTTTTTAGGAGGCCTTTGGCCCTCCAGGGGAAGCCAGCCTTCCAGCTTGTGGCAGCTTGCATCTGGAAGAAATCCTATTCCGTTCGGGATTGTACGTGGCCGTGGCCAGGTGCCCGGCAGAGGGAGTTGGGCACAAATGATGGCCTGTTTCCAGGGATAAGTAAAGTCAGCTGCCCAGGTGCCTGATGTCAGTTTGTAGGAGGCCTTTGGCCCTCCAAGGGAAGCCAGGCTTCCAGCTTGTGGCAGCTTGCATCTGGAAGAAATCCTGTTCCGTTCGGGATTGTAGTTGGCCGAGGCCTGGTGCCCAGCTGAGGGAGTTGGGCACAAAGGATGGCCTATTTCCAGACATAAGTAAAGTCAGCTGCCCAGGTGCCTGATGTCAGTTTGTAGGAGGCCTTTGGCCCTCCAAGGGAAGCTAGGCTTCCAGCTTGTGGCAGCTTGCATCTGGAAGAAATCCTGTTCCGTTTGGGATCGTACGTGGCCGAGGCCTGGTGCCCGGCTGAGGGAGTTGGGCACAAATGATGGCCTGTTTCCAGGGGTAAGTAAAGACAGCTGCCCAGGTGCCTGATGTCAGTTTGCAGCAGGCCTTTGGCCCTCCAAGGGAAGCTAGTCTTCCAGTTTGTGGCAGCTTGCATCTGGAAAATATCCTGTTCAGTTCAAGATTGTAGGTTCCCGAAGTCCAGTGCCCGGCAGAGGGAGTTGGGCACAAATGATCGCCTGTTTCCAGGGGTAAGTAAGGTCAGCTGCCCAGGTGCCTGATGTCAGTTTGTAGGACGCCTTTGGCCCTCCATGGAAAGCTTGTCTTCCAGTTTGTGGCAGCTTGCATCTGGAAGAAATCCTGTTCCGTTCGGGATTGTAGGTGGCCAAGGCCAGGTGCCCGGCAGAGGGAGTTGGGCACAAATGATGGCCTGTTTCCAGGGGTAAGTAAAGTCAGCTGCCCAGGTACCTGATGTCAGTTTGTAGGAGGCCTTTGGCCCTCCAAGGGAAGCCAGCCTTCCAGCTTGTAGCAGCTTGCATCTGGAAGAAATCCTGTTCCGTTTGGGATTGTAGGTGGCCGAGGTCTGGTGCCCGGCAGAGGGAGTTGGGCACAAAGGATGGCCTGTTTCCAGGGGTAAGTAAAGTCAGCTGCCCAGGTGCCTGATGTCAGTTTGTAGGAGGCCTTTGGCCCTCTAAGGTAAGCCAGGCTTCCAGTTTGTGGCAGTTTGCATCTGGAAGAAATCCTGTTCCTATCGGGATTGTAGGTGGCCGAGGCCTGGTGCCCGGCAGAGGGAGGTGGGCACAAAGGATGGCCTGTTTCCAGGGGTAAGTAAAGTCAGCTGCCCAGGTGCCTGATGTCAGTTTGTAGGAGGCCTTTGGCCCTTCAAGGGAAGCTAGTCTTCCAGTTTGTGGCAGCTTGCATCTGGAAAAAATCCTGTTCCGTTCGGGATTGTAGGTGGCCATGGCCAGGTGCCCGGCAGAGGAAGTTGGGCACAAAGGATGGCCTGTTTCCAGGGGTAAGTAAAGTCAGCTGCCCAGGTGCCTGATCTCAGTTTCTAGCAGGCCTTTGGCCCTCCAAGGGAAGCTAGTCTTCCAGTTTTTGGCATCTTGCATCTGGAAAAAATCCTGTACCGTTCGGGATTGTTGGTGCACGGATCCGGGTGCCTGGCAGAGGGAGTTGGGAACAAAGGATGGCCTTTTTTTAGGGGTAAGTAAAGTCAGCTGCCCAGGTGCCTGATGTCAGTTTGTAGGAGGCCTTTGGCCCTCCATTGGAAGCCGGGTTTCCTGCTTGTGGCAGCTTGCATCTGGAAGAAATCCTATTCCGTTCGGGATTGTAGGTGCACGGTGCCAGATGTTCGGCAGAGGGAGTTGGGAACAAAGGATGGCCTGTTTCCAGGGGTAAGTAAAGTCAGCTGCCCAGGTGCCAAATGTCAGTTTTTAGGAGGCCTTTGGCCCTCCAAGGGAAGCCAGCCTTCCAGCTTGTGGCAGCTTGCATCTGGAAGAAATCCTATTCCGTTCGGGATTGTACGTGGCCGTGGCAAGGTGCCCGGCAGAGGGAGTTGGGCAAAAGGGATGGCCTGTTTCCAGGGGTAAGTAACGTCAGCTGCCCAGGTGCCTGATGTCAGTTTGTCGGAGGCCTTTGGCCCTCCAAGGAAAGCAAGTCTTCCAGTTTGTGGCAGCTTGCATCTGGAAGAAGTCCTGTTCCGTTTGGGATTGTAGGTGGCCGAGGCCAGGTGCCCGGCTGAGGGAGTTGGGCACAAAGGATGGCCTGTTTCCAGGGGTAAGTAAAGTCAGCTGCCCAGGTGCCTGATGTCAGTTTGCAGATGGCTATTGTTCCTCCATGGGAAGCCAGGCTTCCAGCTTGTGGCAGCTTGCATCTGGAAGAAATCCTATTCCGTTCGGGATTGTACGTGGCCGTGGCCAGGTGCCCGGCAGAGGGAGTTGGGCACAAATGATGGCCTGTTTCCAGGGATAAGTAAAGTCAGCTGCCCAGGTGCCTGATGTCAGTTTGTAGGAGGCCTTTGGCCCTCCAAGGGAAGCCAGGCTTCCAGCTTGTGGCAGCTTGCATCTGGAAGAAATCCTGTTCCGTTCGGGATTGTAGTTGGCCGAGGCCTGGTGCCCAGCTGAGGGAGTTGGGCACAAAGGATGGCCTATTTCCAGACATAAGTAAAGTCAGCTGCCCAGGTGCCTGATGTCAGTTTGTAGGAGGCCTTTGGCCCTCCAAGGGAAGCTAGGCTTCCAGCTTGTGGCAGCTTGCATCTGGAAGAAATCCTGTTCCGTTTGGGATCGTACGTGGCCGAGGCCTGGTGCCCGGCTGAGGGAGTTGGGCACAAATGATGGCCTGTTTCCAGGGGTAAGTAAAGACAGCTGCCCAGGTGCCTGATGTCAGTTTGCAGCAGGCCTTTGGCCCTCCAAGGGAAGCTAGTCTTCCAGTTTGTGGCAGCTTGCATCTGGAAAATATCCTGTTCAGTTCAAGATTGTAGGTTCCCGAAGTCCAGTGCCCGGCAGAGGGAGTTGGGCACAAATGATCGCCTGTTTCCAGGGGTAAGTAAGGTCAGCTGCCCAGGTGCCTGATGTCAGTTTGTAGGACGCCTTTGGCCCTCCATGGAAAGCTTGTCTTCCAGTTTGTGGCAGCTTGCATCTGGAAGAAATCCTGTTCCGTTCGGGATTGTAGGTGGCCGAGGCCAGGTGCCCGGCAGAGGGAGTTGGGCACAAAGGATGGCCTGTTTCCAGGGGTAAGTAAATTCAGCAACCCAGGTGCCTGATGTCAGTTTGAAAGAGGCCTTTGGCCCTCCATGGGAAGCCAGGCTTTCAGCTTTTCGCAGCTTGCATCTGGATGAAATCCTGTTCCGTTCGGGATTGTAGGTGGCCAAGGCCAGGTGCCCGGCAGAGGGAGTTGGGCACAAATGATGGCCTGTTTCCAGGGGTAAGTAAAGTCAGCTGCCCAGGTACCTGATGTCAGTTTGTAGGAGGCCTTTGGCCCTCCAAGGGAAGCCAGCCTTCCAGCTTGTAGCAGCTTGCATCTGGAAGAAATCCTGTTCCGTTTGGGATTGTAGGTGGCCGAGGTCTGGTGCCCGGCAGAGGGAGTTGGGCACAAAGGATGGCCTGTTTCCAGGGGTAAGTAAAGTCAGCTGCCCAGGTGCCTGATGTCAGTTTGTAGGAGGCCTTTGGCCCTCTAAGGTAAGCCAGGCTTCCAGTTTGTGGCAGTTTGCATCTGGAAGAAATCCTGTTCCTATCGGGATTGTAGGTGGCCGAGGCCTGGTGCCCGGCAGAGGGAGGTGGGCACAAAGGATGGCCTGTTTCCAGGGGTAAGTAAAGTCAGCTGCCCAGGTGCCTGATGTCAGTTTGTAGGAGGCCTTTGGCCCTCCAAGGGAAGCTAGTCTTCCAGTTTGTGGCAGCTTGCATCTGGAAAAAATCCTGTTCCGTTCGGGATTGTAGGTGGCCATGGCCAGGTGCCCGGCAGAGGGAGTTGGGCACAAAGGATGGCCTGTTTCCAGGGGTAAGTAAAGTCCGCTGCCCAGGTGCCTGATCTCAGTTTCTAGCAGGCCTTTGGCCCTCCAAGGCAAGCTAGTCTTCCAGTTTTTGGCATCTTGCATCTGGAAAAAATCCTGTACCGTTCGGGATTGTTGGTGCACGGATCCGGGTGCCTGGCAGAGGGAGTTGGGAACAAAGGATGGCCTTTTTTTAGGGGTAAGTAAAGTCAGCTGCCCAGGTGCCTGATGTCAGTTTGTAGGAGGCCTTTGGCCCTCCATTGGAAGCCGGGTTTCCTGCTTGTGGCAGCTTGCATCTGGAAGAAATCCTATTCCGTTCGGGATTGTAGGTGCACGGTGCCAGATGTTCGGCAGAGGGAGTTGGGAACAAAGGATGGCCTGTTTCCAGGGGTAAGTAAAGTCAGCTGCCCAGGTGCCAAATGTCAGTTTTTAGGAGGCCTTTGGCCCTCCAAGGGAAGCCAGCCTTCCAGCTTGTGGCAGCTTGCATCTGGAAGAAATCCTATTCCGTTCGGGATTGTACGTGGCCGTGGCAAGGTGCCCGGCAGAGGGAGTTGGGCAAAAGGGATGGCCTGTTTCCAGGGGTAAGTAACGTCAGCTGCCCAGGTGCCTGATGTCAGTTTGTCGGAGGCCTTTGGCCCTCCAAGGAAAGCAAGTCTTCCAGTTTGTGGCAGCTTGCATCTGGAAGAAGTCCTGTTCCGTTTGGGATTGTAGGTGGCCGAGGCCAGGTGCCCGGCTGAGGGAGTTGGGCACAAAGGATGGCCTGTTTCCAGGGGTAAGTAAAGTCAGCTGCCCAGGTGCCTGATGTCAGTTTGCAGATGGCTATTGTTCCTCCATGGGAAGCCAGGCTTCCAGCTTGTGGCTGCTTGCATCTGGAAGTAATCCTATTCCGTTCGGGATTGTACGTGGCCGAGGCCTTGTGCCCAGCTGAAGGAGTTGGGCACAAAGGATGGCCTGTTTCCAGGGGTAAGTAAAGTCAGCTGCCCAGGTGCCTGATGTCAGTTTGTAGCAGGCATTCGGCCGTCCATGGGAATCCAGGCTTCCAGCTTATGGCAGCTTGCATCTGGAAGAAATGCTGTTCCGTTCGGGATTGTAGGTGGCCGAGGCCAGGTGCCCGGCAGAGGGAGTTGGGCACAAAGGATGGCCTGTTTCCAGGGGTAAGTAAAGTCATCTGCCCAGGTGCCTGGTGTCAGTTTGTAGGAGGCCTTTGGCCCTCCAAGGGAAGCAAGTCTTCCAGTTTGTGGCAGCTTGCATCTGGAAGAAATGCTGTTCTGCTCGGGATTGTAGGTGGCCGAGGCCAGGTGCCCGGCAGAGGGAGTTGGGCACAAATGATGGCCTGTTTCCAGGGATAAGTAAAGTCAGCTGCCCAGGTGCCTGATGTCAGTTTGTAGGAGGCCTTTGGCCCTCCAAGGGAAGCCAGGCTTCCAGCTTGTGGCAGCTTGCATCTGGAAGAAATCCTGTTCCGTTTGGGATCGTACGTGGCCGAGGCCTGGTGCCCGGCTGAGGGAGTTGGGCACAAATGATGGCCTGTTTCCAGGGGTAAGTAAAGTCAGCTGCCCAGGTTCCTGATGTCAGTTTGTAGCAGGCCTTTGGCCCTCCAAGGGAAGCTAGTCTTCCAGTTTGTGGCAGCTTGCATCTGGAAAATATCCTGTTCAGTTCAAGATTGTAGGTTCCCGAAGTCCAGTGCCCGGCAGAGGGAGTTGGGCACAAATGATCGCCTGTTTCCAGGGGTAAGTAAGGTCAGCTGCCCAGGTGCCTGATGTCAGTTTGTAGGACGCCTTTGGCCCTCCATGGAAAGCTTGTCTTCCAGTTTGTGGCAGCTTGCATCTGGAAGAAATCCTGTTCCGTTCGGGATTGTAGGTGGCCGAGGCCAGGTGCCCGGCAGAGGGAGTTGGGCACAAAGGATGGCCTGTTTCCAGGGGTAAGTAAAGTCAGCTGCCCAGGTGCCTGATGTCAGTTTGTAGGAGGCCTTTGGCCCTCTAAGGGAAGCTAGTCTTCCAGTTTGTGGCAGCTTGCATCTGGAAGAAATCCTGTTCCGTTCGGGATTGTAGATGGCCGAGGCCAGGTGCCTGGCAGAGGGAGTTGGGCACAAAGGATGGCCTGTTTCCAGGGGTAAGTAAATTCAGCAACCCAGGTGCCTGATGTCAGTTTGAAAGAGGCCTTTGGCCCTCCATGGGAAGCCAGGCTTTCAGCTTTTGGCAGCTTGCATCTGGATGAAATCCTGTTCTGTTCGGGATTGTAGGTGGCCAAGGCCAGGTGCCCGGCAGAGGGAGTTGGGCACAAATGATGGCCTGTTTCCAGGGGTAAGTAAAGTCAGCTGCCCAGGTACCTGATGTCAGTTTGTAGGAGGCCTTTGGCCCTCCAAGGGAAGCCAGCCTTCCAGCTTGTAGCAGCTTGCATCTGGAAGAAATCCTGTTCCGTTTGGGATTGTAGGTGGCCGAGGTCTGGTGCCCGGCAGAGGGAGTTGGGCACAAAGGATGGCCTGTTTCCAGGGGTAAGTAAAGTCAGCTGCCCAGGTGCCTGATCTCAGTTTCTAGCAGGCATTTGGCCCTCTAAAGGAAGCTAGTCTTCCAGTTTGTAGCAGCTTGCATCGGGAAAAAATCCTGTTCCGTTCGGGATTGTTGGTGCACGGAGCCGGGTGCCTGGCAGAGGGAGTTGGGAACAAAGGATGGCCTGTTTTTATGGGTAAGTAAAGTCAGCTGCCCAGGTGCCTGATGTCAGTTTGTAGGAGGCCTTTGGCCCTCCAGGGGAAGCCAGGCTTCCAGCTTGTGGCAGCTTGCATCTGGAAGAAATCCTATTCCGTTCAGGATTGTACGTGGCCGAGGCCAGGTGCCTGGCAGAGGGAGTTGGGCACAAAGGATGGCCTGTTTCCAGGGGTAAGTAAAGTCAGCTGCCCAGGTGCCTGATGTCAGTTTGTAGGAGGCCTTTGGCCCTCCAAGGGAAGCCAGGCTTCCAGCTTGTGGCAGCTTGCATCTGGAAAAAATCCTGTTCCGTTCGGGATTGTAGGCGGCCGAGGCCAGGTGTCCGGCAGAGGGAGTTGGGCACAAATGATGGCCTGTTTCCAGGGGTAAGTAAAGTCAGCTTCCCAGGTGCCTGGTGTCAGTTTGTAGGAGGCCTTTGGCCCTCCAAGGGAAGCAAGTCTTCCACTTTGTGGCAGCTTGCATCTGGAAGAAATGCTGTTCTGCTCGGGATTGTAGGTGGCCGAGGCCATGTGCCCTGCAGAGGGAGTTGGGCACAAAGGATGGCCTGTTTCCAGAGGTAAGTAAAGTCAGCTGCCCAGGTGCCTGATGTCAGTTTCCAGATGGCAGTTGTTCCTCCATGGGAAGCCAGGCTTCCAGTTTGTGGCAGCTTGCATCTGGAAGAAATCCTGTTCCGTTTGGGATTGTAGGTGGCCGAGGCCTGGTGCCCGGCTGAGGGAGTTGGGCACAAATGATGGCCTGTTTCCAGGGGTAAGTAAAGTCAGCTGCCCAGGTGCCCGATGTCAGTTTCTGGCAGGCCTTTGGCCCTCCAAGGGAAGCTAGTCTTCCAGTTTGTGGCAGCTTGCATCTGGAAAAAATCCTATTCCGTTCGGGATTGTAGGTGCACAGTGCCAGATGTTCGGCAGAGGCAGTTGGGAACAAAGGATTGCCTGTTTCCAGGGGTAAGTAAAGTCAGCTGCCCAGGTGCCTGATGTCAGTTTTTAGGAGGCCTTTGGCCCTCCAGGGGAAGCCAGCCTTCCAGCTTGTGGCAGCTTGCATCTGGAAGAAATCCTATTCCGTTCGGGATTGTACGTGGCCGTGGCCAGGTGCCCGGCAGAGGGAGTTGGGCAAAAAAAATGGCCTGTTTCCAGGGGTAAGTAACGTCAGCTGCCCAGGTGCCTGATGTCAGTTTGCAGACGGCTATTGTTCCTCCATGGGAAGCCAGGCTTCCAGCTTGTGGCTGCTTCCATCTGGAAGTAATCCTATTCCGTTCGGGATTGTACGTGGCCGAGGCCTTGTGCCCAGCGGAGGGAGTTGGGCACAAAGGATGGCCTGTTTCCAGGGGTAAGTAAAGTCAGCTGCCCAGGTGCCTGATGTCAGTTTGTAGCAGGCATTTGGCCGTCCATGGGAATCCAGGCTTCCAGCTTATGGCAGCTTGCATCTGGAAGAAATGCTGTTCCGTTCGGGATTGTAGGTGGCCGAGGCCAGGTGCCCGGCAGAGGGAGTTGGGCACAAAGGATGGCCTGTTTCCAGGGGTAAGTAAAGTCATCTGCCCAGGTGCCTGGTGTCAGTTTGTAGGAGGCCTTTGGCCCTCCAAGGGAAGCAAGGCTTCCAGTTTGTGGCAGCTTGCATCTGGAAGAAATGCTGTTCTGCTCGGGATTGTAGTTGGCCGAGGCCTGGTGCCCGGCTTAGGGAGTTGGGCACAAAGGATGGCCTATTTCCAGACATAAGTAAAGTCAGCTGCCCAGGTGCCTGATGTCAGTTTGTAGGAGGCCTTTGGCCCTCCAAGGGAAGCTAGGCTTCCAGCTTGTGGCAGCTTGCATCTGGAAGAAATCCTGTTCCGTTTGGGATCGTACGTGGCCGAGGCCTGGTGCCCGGCTGAGGGAGTTGGGCACAAATGATGGCCTGTTTCCAGGGGTAAGTAAAGTCAGCTGCCCAGGTGCCTGATGTCAGTTTGTAGCAGGCCTTTGGCCCTCCAAGGGAAGCTAGTCTTCCAGTTTGTGGCAGCTTGCATCTGGAAAATATCCTGTTCAGTTCAAGATTGTAGGTTCCCGAAGTCCAGTGCCCGGCAGAGGGAGTTGGGCACAAATGATCGCCTGTTTCCAGGGGTAAGTAAGGTCAGCTGCCCAGGTGCCTGATGTCAGTTTATAGGACGCCTTTGGCCCTCCATGGAAAGCATGTCTTCCAGTTTGTGGCAGCTTGCATCTGGAAGAAATCCTGTTCCGTTCGGGATTGTAGGTGGCCGGAGCCGGGTGCCCGGCAGAGGGAGTTGGGAACAAAGGATGGCCTCTTTCCAGGGGTAAATAAAGTCAGCTGCCCTGGTGCCTGATGTCAGTTTCTAGTAGGCCTTTTGCTCACCAAGGGAAGCCAGGCTTCCAGCTTGTGGCAGCTTGCATCTGGAAGAAATGCTGTTCCGTTCGGGATTGTAGGTGGCCGAGGCCAGGTGCCCGGCAGAGGGAGTTGGGCACAAAGATGGCCTGTTTCCAGGGGTAAGTAAAGTCAGCTGCCCAGGTGCCTGATGTCAGTTTGTAGAAGGCCTTTGGCCCTCAAAGGGAAGCCAGGCTTCCAGCTTATGGCAGCTTCCATCTGGAAGAAATCCTGTTCCGTTCGGGATTGTAGTTGGCCGAGGCCTGGTGCCCGGCAGAGGGAGTTGGGAACAAAGGATGGCCTCTTTCCAGGGGTAAATAAAGTCAGCTGCCCTGGTGCCTGATGTCAGTTTCTAGTAGGCCTTTTGCTCACCAAGGGAAGCCAGGCTTCCAGCTTGTGGCAGCTTGCATCTGGAAGAAATGCTGTTCCGTTCGGGATTGTAGGTGGCCGAGGCCAGGTGCCCGGCAGAGGGAGTTGGGCACAAAGATGGCCTGTTTCCAGGGGTAAGTAAAGTCAGCTGCCCAGGTGCCTGATGTCAGTTTGTAGAAGGCCTTTGGCCCTCAAAGGGAAGCCAGGCTTCCAGCTTATGGCAGCTTCCATCTGGAAGAAATCCTGTTTCGTTCGGGATTGTAGTTGGCCGAGGCCTGGTGCCCGGCAGAGGGAGTTGGGCACAAATGATGGCCTGTTTCCAGGGGTAAGTAAAGTCAGCTGCCCAGGTGCCTGATGTCAGTTTGTAGGAGGCCTTTGGCCCTCCAAGGGAAGCTAGTCTTCCAGTTTTTGGCATCTTGCATCTGGAAAAAATCCTGTACCGTTCGGGATTGTTGGTGCACGGATCCGGGTGCCTTCCAGAGGGAGTTGGGAACAAAGGATGGCCTTTTTTTAGGGGTAAGTAAAGTCAGCTGCACAGGTGCCTGATGTCAGTTTGTAGGAGGCCTTTGGCCCTCCATTGGAAGCCAGGTTTCTTGCTTGTGGCAGCTTGCATCTGGAAGAAATCCTATTCCGTTCGGGATTGTAGGTGCACAGTGCCAGATGTTCGGCAGAGGCAGTTGGGAAGAAAGGATTGCCTGTTTCCAGGGGTAAGTAAAGTCAGCTGCCCAGGTGCCTGATGTCAGTTTTTAGGAGGCCTTTGGCCCTTTAAGGGAAGCCAGCCTTCCAGCTTGTGGCAGCTTGCATCTGGAAGAAATCCTGTTCCGTTCGGGATTGTACGTGGCCGTGGCCAGGTGCCCGGCAGAGGGAGTTGGGCCAAAAGGATGGCCTGTTTCCAGGGGTAAGTAACGTCAGCTGCCCAGGTGCCTGATGTCAGTTTGTAGGAGGCCTTTGACCCTCCAAGGGAAGCAAGTCTTCCAGTTTGTGGCAGCTTGCATCTGGAAGAAGTCCTGTTCCGTTCGGGATTGTAGGTGGCCGAGGCCAGGTGCCCGGCAGAGGGAGTTGGGCACAAAGGATGGCCTGTTTCCAGGGGTAAGTAAAGTCAGCTGCCCAGGTGCCTGATGTCAGTTTGCAGATGGCTATTGTTCCTCCATGGGAAGCCAGGCTTCCAGCTTGTGGCTGCTTGCATCTGGTAGTAATCCTATTCCGTTCGGGATTGTACGTGGCCGAGGCCTTGTGCCCAGCGGAGGGAGTTGGGCACAAAGGATGGCCTGTTTCCAGGGGTAAGTAAAGTCAGCTGCCCAGGTGCCTGATGTCAGTTTGTAGCAGGCATTTGGCCGTCCATGTGAATCCAGGCTTCCAGCTTATGGCAGCTTGCATCTGGAAGAAATGCTGTTCCGTTCGGGATTGTAGGTGGCCGAGGCCTGGTGCCCGGCAGAGGGAGTTGGGCACAAAGGATGGCCTGTTTCCAGGGGTAAGTAAAGTCATCTGCCCAGGTGCCTGGTGTCAGTTTGTAGGAGGCCTTTGGCCCTCCAAGGGAAGCAAGTCTTCCACTTTGTGGCAGCTTGCATCTGGAAGAAATGCTGTTCTGCTCGGGATTGTAGTTGGCCGAGGCCTGGTGCCCGGCTTAGGGAGTTGGGCACAAAGGATGGCCTATTTCCAGACATAAGTAAAGTCAGCTGCCCAGGTGCCTGATGTCAGTTTGTAGGAGGCCTTTGGCCCTCCAAGGGAAGCTAGGCTTCCAGCTTGTGGCAGCTTGCATCTGGAAGAAATCCTGTTCCGTTTGGGATCGTACGTGGCCGAGGCCTGGTGCCCGGCTGAGGGAGTTGGGCACAAATGATGGCCTGTTTCCAGGGGTAAGTAAAGTCAGCTGCCCAGGTGCCTGATGTCAGTTTGTAGCAGGCCTTTGGCCCTCCAAGGGAAGCTAGTCTTCCAGTTTGTGGCAGCTTGCATCTGGAAAATATCCTGTTCAGTTCAAGATTGTAGGTTCCCGAAGTCCAGTGCCCGGCAGAGGGAGTTGGGCACAAATGATCGCCTGTTTCCAGGGGTAAGTAAGGTCAGCTGCCCAGGTGCCTGATGTCAGTTTATAGGACGCCTTTGGCCCTCCATGGAAAGCATGTCTTCCAGTTTGTGGCAGCTTGCATCTGGAAGAAATCCTGTTCCGTTCGGGATTGTAGGTGGCCGGAGCCGGGTGCCCGGCAGAGGGAGTTGGGAACAAAGGATGGCCTGTTTCCAGGGGTAAATAAAGTCAGCTGCCCTGGTGCCTGATGTCAGTTTCTAGTAGGCCTTTTGCTCACCAAGGGAAGCCAGGCTTCCAGCTTGTGGCAGCTTGCATCTGGAAGAAATGCTGTTCCGTTCGGGATTGTAGGTGGCCGAGGCCAGGTGCCCGGCTGAGGGAGTTGGGCACAAATGATGGCCTGTTTCCAGGGGTAAGTAAAGTCAGCTGCCCAGGTGCCTGATGTCAGTTTGTAGCAGGCCTTTGGCCCTCCAAGGGAAGCTAGTCTTCCAGTTTGTGGCAGCTTGCATCTGGAAAATATCCTGTTCAGTTCAAGATTGTAGGTTCCCGAAGTCCAGTGCCCGGCAGAGGGAGTTGGGCACAAATGATCGCCTGTTTCCAGGGGTAAGTAAGGTCAGCTGCCCAGGTGCCTGATGTCAGTTTATAGGACGCCTTTGGCCCTCCATGGAAAGCATGTCTTCCAGTTTGTGGCAGCTTGCATCTGGAAGAAATCCTGTTCCGTTCGGGATTGTAGGTGGCCGGAGCCGGGTGCCCGGCAGAGGGAGTTGGGAACAAAGGATGGCCTCTTTCCAGGGGTAAATAAAGTCAGCTGCCCTGGTGCCTGATGTCAGTTTCTAGTAGGCCTTTTGCTCACCAAGGGAAGCCAGGCTTCCAGCTTGTGGCAGCTTGCATCTGGAAGAAATGCTGTTCCGTTCGGGATTGTAGGTGGCCGAGGCCAGGTGCCCGGCAGAGGGAGTTGGGCACAAAGATGGCCTGTTTCCAGGGGTAAGTAAAGTCAGCTGCCCAGGTGCCTGATGTCAGTTTGTAGAAGGCCTTTGGCCCTCAAAGGGAAGCCAGGCTTCCAGCTTATGGCAGCTTCCATCTGGAAGAAATCCTGTTCCGTTCGGGATTGTAGTTGGCCGAGGCCTGGTGCCCGGCAGAGGGAGTTGGGAACAAAGGATGGCCTCTTTCCAGGGGTAAATAAAGTCAGCTGCCCTGGTGCCTGATGTCAGTTTCTAGTAGGCCTTTTGCTCACCAAGGGAAGCCAGGCTTCCAGCTTGTGGCAGCTTGCATCTGGAAGAAATGCTGTTCCGTTCGGGATTGTAGGTGGCCGAGGCCAGGTGCCCGGCAGAGGGAGTTGGGCACAAAGATGGCCTGTTTCCAGGGGTAAGTAAAGTCAGCTGCCCAGGTGCCTGATGTCAGTTTGTAGAAGGCCTTTGGCCCTCAAAGGGAAGCCAGGCTTCCAGCTTATGGCAGCTTCCATCTGGAAGAAATCCTGTTTCGTTCGGGATTGTAGTTGGCCGAGGCCTGGTGCCCGGCAGAGGGAGTTGGGCACAAATGATGGCCTGTTTCCAGGGGTAAGTAAAGTCAGCTGCCCAGGTGCCTGATGTCAGTTTGTAGGAGGCCTTTGGCCCTCCAAGGGAAGCTAGTCTTCCAGTTTTTGGCATCTTGCATCTGGAAAAAATCCTGTACCGTTCGGGATTGTTGGTGCACGGATCCGGGTGCCTTCCAGAGGGAGTTGGGAACAAAGGATGGCCTTTTTTTAGGGGTAAGTAAAGTCAGCTGCACAGGTGCCTGATGTCAGTTTGTAGGAGGCCTTTGGCCCTCCATTGGAAGCCAGGTTTCTTGCTTGTGGCAGCTTGCATCTGGAAGAAATCCTATTCCGTTCGGGATTGTAGGTGCACAGTGCCAGATGTTCGGCAGAGGCAGTTGGGAAGAAAGGATTGCCTGTTTCCAGGGGTAAGTAAAGTCAGCTGCCCAGGTGCCTGATGTCAGTTTTTAGGAGGCCTTTGGCCCTTTAAGGGAAGCCAGCCTTCCAGCTTGTGGCAGCTTGCATCTGGAAGAAATCCTGTTCCGTTCGGGATTGTACGTGGCCGTGGCCAGGTGCCCGGCAGAGGGAGTTGGGCCAAAAGGATGGCCTGTTTCCAGGGGTAAGTAACGTCAGCTGCCCAGGTGCCTGATGTCAGTTTGTAGGAGGCCTTTGACCCTCCAAGGGAAGCAAGTCTTCCAGTTTGTGGCAGCTTGCATCTGGAAGAAGTCCTGTTCCGTTCGGGATTGTAGGTGGCCGAGGCCAGGTGCCCGGCAGAGGGAGTTGGGCACAAAGGATGGCCTGTTTCCAGGGGTAAGTAAAGTCAGCTGCCCAGGTGCCTGATGTCAGTTTGCAGATGGCTATTGTTCCTCCATGGGAAGCCAGGCTTCCAGCTTGTGGCTGCTTGCATCTGGTAGTAATCCTATTCCGTTCGGGATTGTACGTGGCCGAGGCCTTGTGCCCAGCGGAGGGAGTTGGGCACAAAGGATGGCCTGTTTCCAGGGGTAAGTAAAGTCAGCTGCCCAGGTGCCTGATGTCAGTTTGTAGCAGGCATTTGGCCGTCCATGTGAATCCAGGCTTCCAGCTTATGGCAGCTTGCATCTGGAAGAAATGCTGTTCCGTTCGGGATTGTAGGTGGCCGAGGCCTGGTGCCCGGCAGAGGGAGTTGGGCACAAAGGATGGCCTGTTTCCAGGGGTAAGTAAAGTCATCTGCCCAGGTGCCTGGTGTCAGTTTGTAGGAGGCCTTTGGCCCTCCAAGGGAAGCAAGTCTTCCACTTTGTGGCAGCTTGCATCTGGAAGAAATGCTGTTCTGCTCGGGATTGTAGTTGGCCGAGGCCTGGTGCCCGGCTTAGGGAGTTGGGCACAAAGGATGGCCTATTTCCAGACATAAGTAAAGTCAGCTGCCCAGGTGCCTGATGTCAGTTTGTAGGAGGCCTTTGGCCCTCCAAGGGAAGCTAGGCTTCCAGCTTGTGGCAGCTTGCATCTGGAAGAAATCCTGTTCCGTTTGGGATCGTACGTGGCCGAGGCCTGGTGCCCGGCTGAGGGAGTTGGGCACAAATGATGGCCTGTTTCCAGGGGTAAGTAAAGTCAGCTGCCCAGGTGCCTGATGTCAGTTTGTAGCAGGCCTTTGGCCCTCCAAGGGAAGCTAGTCTTCCAGTTTGTGGCAGCTTGCATCTGGAAAATATCCTGTTCAGTTCAAGATTGTAGGTTCCCGAAGTCCAGTGCCCGGCAGAGGGAGTTGGGCACAAATGATCGCCTGTTTCCAGGGGTAAGTAAGGTCAGCTGCCCAGGTGCCTGATGTCAGTTTATAGGACGCCTTTGGCCCTCCATGGAAAGCATGTCTTCCAGTTTGTGGCAGCTTGCATCTGGAAGAAATCCTGTTCCGTTCGGGATTGTAGGTGGCCGGAGCCGGGTGCCCGGCAGAGGGAGTTGGGAACAAAGGATGGCCTGTTTCCAGGGGTAAATAAAGTCAGCTGCCCTGGTGCCTGATGTCAGTTTCTAGTAGGCCTTTTGCTCACCAAGGGAAGCCAGGCTTCCAGCTTGTGGCAGCTTGCATCTGGAAGAAATGCTGTTCCGTTCGGGATTGTAGGTGGCCGAGGCCAGGTGCCCGGCAGAGGGAGTTGGGCACAAGGATGGCCTGTTTCCAGGGGTAAGTAAAGTCAGCTGCCCAGGTGCCTGATGTCAGTTTGTAGAAGGCCTTTGGCCCTCAAAGGGAAGCCAGGCTTCCAGCTTATGGCAGCTTCCATCTGGAAGAAATCCTGTTCCGTTCGGGATTGTAGTTGGCCGAGGCCTGGTGCCCGGCAGAGGGAGTTGGGCACAAATGATGGCCTGTTTCCAGGGGTAAGTAAAGTCAGCTGCCCAGGTGCCTGATGTCAGTTTGTAGGAGGCCTTTGGCCCTCCAAGGGAAGCTAGTCTTCCAGTTTTTGGCATCTTGCATCTGGAAAAAATCCTGTACCGTTCGGGATTGTTGGTGCACGGATCCGGGTGCCTGCCAGAGGGAGTTGGGAACAAAGGATGGCCTTTTTTTAGGGGTAAGTAAAGTCAGCTGCACAGGTGCCTGATGTCAGTTTGTAGGAGGCCTTTGGCCCTCCATTGGAAGCCGGGTTTCTTGCTTGTGGCAGCTTGCATCTGGAAGAAATCCTATTCCGTTCGGGATTGTAGGTGCACAGTGCCAGATGTTCAGCAGAGGCAGTTGGGAAGAAAGGATTGCCTGTTTCCAGGGGTAAGTAAAGTCAGCTGCCCAGGTGCCTGATGTCAGTTTTTAGGAGGCCTTTGGCCCTTTAAGGGAAGCCAGCCTTCCAGCTTGTGGCAGCTTGCATCTGGAAGAAATCCTGTTCCGTTCGGGATTGTACGTGGCCGTGGCCAGGTGCCCGGCAGAGGGAGTTGGGCCAAAAGGATGGCCTGTTTCCAGGGGTAAGTAACGTCAGCTGCCCAGGTGCCTGATGTCAGTTTGTAGGAGGCCTTTGGCCCTCCAAGGAAAGCAAGTCTTCCAGTTTGTGGCAGCTTGCATCTGGAAGAAGTCCTGTTCCGTTCGGGATTGTAGGTGGCCGAGGCCAGGTGCCCGGCTGAGGGAGTTGGGCACAAAGGATGGCCTGTTTCCAGGGGTAAGTAAAGTCAGCTGCCCAGGTGCCTGATGTCAGTTTGCAGATGGCTATTGTTCCTCCATGGGAAGCCAGGCTTCCAGCTTGTGGCTGCTTGCATCTGGAAGTAATCCTATTCCGTTCGGGATTGTACGTGGCCGAGGCCTTGTGCCCAGCTGAAGGAGTTGGGCACAAAGGATGGCCTGTTTCCAGGGGTAAGTAAAGTCAGCTGCCCAGGTGCCTGATGTCAGTTTGTAGCAGGCATTCGGCCGTCCATGGGAATCCAGGCTTCCAGCTTATGGCAGCTTGCATCTGGAAGAAATGCTGTTCCGTTCGGGATTGTAGGTGGCCGAGGCCAGGTGCCCGGCAGAGGGAGTTGGGCACAAAGGATGGCCTGTTTCCAGGGGTAAGTAAAGTTATCTGCCCAGGTGCCTGGTGTCAGTTTGTAGGAGGCCTTTGGCCCTCCAAGGGAAGCAAGTCTTCCAGTTTGTGGCAGCTTGCATCTGGAAGAAATGCTGTTCTGTTTGGGATTGTAGGTGGCCGAGGCCAGGTGCCCGGCAGAGGGAGTTGGGCACAAATGATGGCCTGTTTCCAGGGATAAGTAAAGTCAGCTGCCCAGGTGCCTGATGTCAGTTTGTAGGAGGCCTTTGGCCCTCCAAGGGAAGCCAGGCTTCCAGCTTGTGGCAGCTTGCATCTGGAAGAAATCCTGTTCCGTTTGGGATCGTACGTGGCCGAGGCCTGGTGCCCGGCTGAGGGAGTTGGGCACAAATGATGGCCTGTTTCCAGGGGTAAGTAAAGTCAGCTGCCCAGGTTCCTGATGTCAGTTTGTAGCAGGCCTTTGGCCCTCCAAGGGAAGCTAGTCTTCCAGTTTGTGGCAGCTTGCATCTGGAAAATATCCTGTTCAGTTCAAGATTGTAGGTTCCCGAAGTCCAGTGCCCGGCAGAGGGAGTTGGGCACAAATGATCGCCTGTTTCCAGGGGTAAGTAAGGTCAGCTGCCCAGGTGCCTGATGTCAGTTTGTAGGACGCCTTTGGCCCTCCATGGAAAGCTTGTCTTCCAGTTTGTGGCAGCTTGCATCTGGAAGAAATCCTGTTCCGTTCGGGATTGTAGGTGGCCGAGGCCAGGTGCCCGGCAGAGGGAGTTGGGCACAAAGGATGGCCTGTTTCCAGGGGTAAGTAAAGTCAGCTGCCCAGGTGCCTGATGTCAGTTTGTAGAAGGCCTTTGGCCCTCAAAGGGAAGCCAGGCTTCCAGCTTATGGCAGCTTGCATCTGGATGAAATCCTGTTCCGTTCGGGATTGTAGGTGGCCAAGGCCAGGTGCCCGGCAGAGGGAGTTGGGCACAAATGATGGCCTGTTTCCAGGGGTAAGTAAAGTCAGCTGCCCAGGTACCTGATGTCAGTTTGTAGGAGGCCTTTGGCCCTCCAAGGGAAGCCAGCCTTCCAGCTTGTAGCAGCTTGCATCTGGAAGAAATCCTGTTCCGTTTGGGATTGTAGGTGGCCGAGGTCTGGTGCCCGGCAGAGGGAGTTGGGCACAAAGGATGGCCTGTTTCCAGGGGTAAGTAAAGTCAGCTGCCCAGGTGCCTGATGTCAGTTTGTAGGAGGCCTTTGGCCCTCTAAGGTAAGCCAGGCTTCCAGTTTGTGGCAGTTTGCATCTGGAAGAAATCCTGTTCCTATCGGGATTGTAGGTGGCCGAGGCCTGGTGCCCGGCAGAGGGAGGTGGGCACAAAGGATGGCCTGTTTCCAGGGGTAAGTAAAGTCAGCTGCCCAGGTGCCTGATGTCAGTTTGTAGGAGGCCTTTGGCCCTCCAAGGGAAGCTAGTCTTCCAGTTTGTGGCAGCTTGCATCTGGAAAAAATCCTGTTCCGTTCGGGATTGTAGGTGGCCATGGCCTGGTGCCCGGCAGAGGGAGTTGGGCACAAAGGATGGCCTGTTTCCAGGGGTAAGTAAAGTCAGCTGCCCAGGTGCCTGATCTCAGTTTCTAGCAGGCCTTTGGCCCTCCAAGGGAAGCTAGTCTTCCAGTTTTTGGCATCTTGCATCTGGAAAAAATCCTGTACCGTTCGGGATTGTTGGTGCACGGATCCGGGTGCCTGGCAGAGGGAGTTGGGAACAAAGGATGGCCTTTTTTTAGGGGTAAGTAAAGTCAGCTGCCCAGGTGCCTGATGTCAGTTTGTAGGAGGCCTTTGGCCCTCCATTGGAAGCCGGGTTTCCTGCTTGTGGCAGCTTGCATCTGGAAGAAATCCTATTCCTTTCGGGATTGTAGGTGCACGGTGCCAGATGTTCGGCAGAGGGAGTTGGGAACAAAGGATGGCCTGTTTCCAGGGGTAAGTAAAGTCAGCTGCCCAGGTGCCAAATGTCAGTTTTTAGGAGGCCTTTGGCCCTCCAAGGGAAGCCAGCCTTCCAGCTTGTGGCAGCTTGCATCTGGAAGAAATCCTATTCCGTTCGGGATTGTACGTGGCCGTGGCAAGGTGCCCGGCAGAGGGAGTTGGGCAAAAGGGATGGCCTGTTTCCAGGGGTAAGTAACGTCAGCTGCCCAGGTGCCTGATGTCAGTTTGTCGGAGGCCTTTGGCCCTCCAAGGAAAGCAAGTCTTCCAGTTTGTGGCAGCTTGCATCTGGAAGAAGTCCTGTTCCGTTTGGGATTGTAGGTGGCCGAGGCCAGGTGCCCGGCTGAGGGAGTTGGGCACAAAGGATGGCCTGTTTCCAGGGGTAAGTAAAGTCAGCTGCCCAGGTGCCTGATGTCAGTTTGCAGATGGCTATTGTTCCTCCATGGGAAGCCAGGCTTCCAGCTTGTGGCTGCTTGCATCTGGAAGTAATCCTATTCCGTTCGGGATTGTACGTGGCCGAGGCCTTGTGCCCAGCTGAAGGAGTTGGGCACAAAGGATGGCCTGTTTCCAGGGGTAAGTAAAGTCAGCTGCCCAGGTGCCTGATGTCAGTTTGTAGCAGGCATTCGGCCGTCCATGGGAATCCAGGCTTCCAGCTTATGGCAGCTTGCATCTGGAAGAAATGCTGTTCCGTTCGGGATTGTAGGTGGCCGAGGCCAGGTGCCCGGCAGAGGGAGTTGGGCACAAAGGATGGCCTGTTTCCAGGGGTAAGTAAAGTCATCTGCCCAGGTGCCTGGTGTCAGTTTGTAGGAGGCCTTTGGCCCTCCAAGGGAAGCAAGTCTTCCAGTTTGTGGCAGCTTGCATCTGGAAGAAATGCTGTTCTGCTCGGGATTGTAGGTGGCCGAGGCCAGGTGCCCGGCAGAGGGAGTTGGGCACAAATGATGGCCTGTTTCCAGGGATAAGTAAAGTCAGCTGCCCAGGTGCCTGATGTCAGTTTGTAGGAGGCCTTTGGCCCTCCAAGGGAAGCCAGGCTTCCAGCTTGTGGCAGCTTGCATCTGGAAGAAATCCTGTTCCGTTTGGGATCGTACGTGGCCGAGGCCTGGTGCCCGGCTGAGGGAGTTGGGCACAAATGATGGCCTGTTTCCAGGGGTAAGTAAAGTCAGCTGCCCAGGTTCCTGATGTCAGTTTGTAGCAGGCCTTTGGCCCTCCAAGGGAAGCTAGTCTTCCAGTTTGTGGCAGCTTGCATCTGGAAAATATCCTGTTCAGTTCAAGATTGTAGGTTCCCGAAGTCCAGTGCCCGGCAGAGGGAGTTGGGCACAAATGATCGCCTGTTTCCAGGGGTAAGTAAGGTCAGCTGCCCAGGTGCCTGATGTCAGTTTGTAGGACGCCTTTGGCCCTCCATGGAAAGCTTGTCTTCCAGTTTGTGGCAGCTTGCATCTGGAAGAAATCCTGTTCCGTTCGGGATTGTAGGTGGCCGAGGCCAGGTGCCCGGCAGAGGGAGTTGGGCACAAAGGATGGCCTGTTTCCAGGGGTAAGTAAAGTCAGCTGCCCAGGTGCCTGATGTCAGTTTGTAGGAGGCCTTTGGCCCTCTAAGGGAAGCTAGTCTTCCAGTTTGTGGCAGCTTGCATCTGGAAGAAATCCTGTTCCGTTCGGGATTGTAGGTGGCCGAGGCCAGGTGCCTGGCAGAGGGAGTTGGGCACAAAGGATGGCCTGTTTCCAGGGGTAAGTAAATTCAGCAACCCAGGTGCCTGATGTCAGTTTGAAAGAGGCCTTTGGCCCTCCATGGGAAGCCAGGCTTTCAGCTTTTGGCAGCTTGCATCTGGATGAAATCCTGTTCTGTTCGGGATTGTAGGTGGCCAAGGCCAGGTGCCCGGCAGAGGGAGTTGGGCACAAATGATGGCCTGTTTCCAGGGGTAAGTAAAGTCAGCTGCCCAGGTACCTGATGTCAGTTTGTAGGAGGCCTTTGGCCCTCCAAGGGAAGCCAGCCTTCCAGCTTGTAGCAGCTTGCATCTGGAAGAAATCCTGTTCCGTTTGGGATTGTAGGTGGCCGAGGTCTGGTGCCCGGCAGAGGGAGTTGGGCACAAAGGATGGCCTGTTTCCAGGGGTAAGTAAAGTCAGCTGCCCAGGTGCCTGATCTCAGTTTCTAGCAGGCATTTGGCCCTCTAAAGGAAGCTAGTCTTCCAGTTTGTAGCAGCTTGCATCGGGAAAAAATCCTGTTCCGTTCGGGATTGTTGGTGCACGGAGCCGGGTGCCTGGCAGAGGGAGTTGGGAACAAAGGATGGCCTGTTTTTATGGGTAAGTAAAGTCAGCTGCCCAGGTGCCTGATGTCAGTTTGTAGGAGGCCTTTGGCCCTCCAGGGGAAGCCAGGCTTCCAGCTTGTGGCAGCTTGCATCTGGAAGAAATCCTATTCCGTTCAGGATTGTACGTGGCCGAGGCCAGGTGCCTGGCAGAGGGAGTTGGGCACAAAGGATGGCCTGTTTCCAGGGGTAAGTAAAGTCAGCTGCCCAGGTGCCTGATGTCAGTTTTTAGGAGGCCTTTGGCCCTCCAAGGGAAGCCAGGCTTCCAGCTTGTGGCAGCTTGCATCTGGAAAAAATCCTGTTCCGTTCGGGATTGTAGGCAACCGAGGCCAGGTGTCCGGCAGAGGGAGTTGGGCACAAATGATGGCCTGTTTCCAGGGGTAAGTAAAGTCAGCTTCCCAGGTGCCTGGTGTCAGTTTGTAGGAGGCCTTTGGCCCTCCAAGGGAAGCAAGTCTTCCACTTTGTGGCAGCTTGCATCTGGAAGAAATGCTGTTCTGCTCGGGATTGTAGGTGGCCGAGGCCATGTGCCCTGCAGAGGGAGTTGGGCACAAAGGATGGCCTGTTTCCAGAGGTAAGTAAAGTCAGCTGCCCAGGTGCCTGATGTCAGTTTCCAGATGGCAGTTGTTCCTCCATGGGAAGCCAGGCTTCCAGTTTGTGGCAGCTTGCATCTGGAAGAAATCCTGTTCCGTTTGGGATTGTAGGTGGCCGAGGCCTGGTGCCCGGCTGAGGGAGTTGGGCACAAATGATGGCCTGTTTCCAGGGGTAAGTAAAGTCAGCTGCCCAGGTGCCCGATGTCAGTTTCTGGCAGGCCTTTGGCCCTCCAAGGGAAGCTAGTCTTCCAGTTTGTGGCAGCTTGCATCTGGAAAAAATCCTATTCCGTTCGGGATTGTAGGTGCACAGTGCCAGATGTTCGGCAGAGGCAGTTGGGAACAAAGGATTGCCTGTTTCCAGGGGTAAGTAAAGTCAGCTGCCCAGGTGCCTGATGTCAGTTTTTAGGAGGCCTTTGGCCCTCCAGGGGAAGCCAGCCTTCCAGCTTGTGGCAGCTTGCATCTGGAAGAAATCCTATTCCGTTCGGGATTGTACGTGGCCGTGGCCAGGTGCCCGGCAGAGGGAGTTGGGCAAAAAAAATGGCCTGTTTCCAGGGGTAAGTAACGTCAGCTGCCCAGGTGCCTGATGTCAGTTTGCAGACGGCTATTGTTCCTCCATGGGAAGCCAGGCTTCCAGCTTGTGGCTGCTTCCATCTGGAAGTAATCCTATTCCTTTCGGGATTGTACGTGGCCGAGGCCTTGTGCCCAGCGGAGGGAGTTGGGCACAAAGGATGGCCTGTTTCCAGGGGTAAGTAAAGTCAGCTGCCCAGGTGCCTGATGTCAGTTTGTAGCAGGCATTTGGCCGTCCATGGGAATCCAGGCTTCCAGCTTATGGCAGCTTGCATCTGGAAGAAATGCTGTTCCGTTCGGGATTGTAGGTGGCCGAGGCCAGGTGCCCGGCAGAGGGAGTTGGGCACAAAGGATGGCCTGTTTCCAGGGGTAAGTAAAGTCATCTGCCCAGGTGCCTGGTGTCAGTTTGTAGGAGGCCTTTGGCCCTCCAAGGGAAGCAAGGCTTCCACTTTGTGGCAGCTTGCATCTGGAAGAAATGCTGTTCTGCTCGGGATTGTAGTTGGCCGAGGCCTGGTGCCCGGCTTAGGGAGTTGGGCACAAAGGATGGCCTATTTCCAGACATAAGTAAAGTCAGCTGCCCAGGTGCCTGATGTCAGTTTGTAGGAGGCCTTTGGCCCTCCAAGGGAAGCTAGGCTTCCAGCTTGTGGCAGCTTGCATCTGGAAGAAATCCTGTTCCGTTTGGGATCGTACGTGGCCGAGGCCTGGTGCCCGGCTGAGGGAGTTGGGCACAAATGATGGCCTGTTTCCAGGGGTAAGTAAAGTCAGCTGCCCAGGTGCCTGATGTCAGTTTGTAGCAGGCCTTTGGCCCTCCAAGGGAAGCTAGTCTTCCAGTTTGTGGCAGCTTGCATCTGGAAAATATCCTGTTCAGTTCAAGATTGTAGGTTCCCGAAGTCCAGTGCCCGGCAGAGGGAGTTGGGCACAAATGATCGCCTGTTTCCAGGGGTAAATAAAGTCAGCTGCCCTGGTGCCTGATGTCAGTTTCTAGTAGGCCTTTTGCTCACCAAGGGAAGCCAGGCTTCCAGCTTGTGGCAGCTTGCATCTGGAAGAAATGCTGTTCCGTTCGGGATTGTAGGTGGCCGAGGCCAGGTGCCCGGCAGAGGGAGTTGGGCACAAAGATGGCCTGTTTCCAGGGGTAAGTAAAGTCAGCTGCCCAGGTGCCTGATGTCAGTTTGTAGAAGGCCTTTGGCCCTCAAAGGGAAGCCAGGCTTCCAGCTTATGGCAGCTTCCATCTGGAAGAAATCCTGTTCCGTTCGGGATTGTAGTTGGCCGAGGCCTGGTGCCCGGCAGAGGGAGTTGGGCACAAATGATGGCCTGTTTCCAGGGGTAAGTAAAGTCAGCTGCCCAGGTGCCTGATGTCAGTTTGTAGGAGGCCTTTGGCCCTCCAAGGGAAGCTAGTCTTCCAGTTTTTGGCATCTTGCATCTGGAAAAAATCCTGTACCGTTCGGGATTGTTGGTGCACGGATCCGGGTGCCTGCCAGAGGGAGTTGGGAACAAAGGATGGCCTTTTTTTAGGGGTAAGTAAAGTCAGCTGCACAGGTGCCTGATGTCAGTTTGTAGGAGGCCTTTGGCCCTCCATTGGAAGCCGGGTTTCTTGCTTGTGGCAGCTTGCATCTGGAAGAAATCCTATTCCGTTCGGGATTGTAGGTGCACAGTGCCAGATGTTCGGCAGAGGCAGTTGGGAAGAAAGGATTGCCTGTTTCCAGGGGTAAGTAAAGTCAGCTGCCCAGGTGCCTGATGTCAGTTTTTAGGAGGCCTTTGGCCCTTTAAGGGAAGCCAGCCTTCCAGCTTGTGGCAGCTTGCATCTGGAAGAAATCCTGTTCCGTTCGGGATTGTACGTGGCCGTGGCCAGGTGCCCGGCAGAGGGAGTTGGGCCAAAAGGATGGCCTGTTTCCAGGGGTAAGTAACGTCAGCTGCCCAGGTGCCTGATGTCAGTTTGTAGGAGGCCTTTGACCCTCCAAGGGAAGCAAGTCTTCCAGTTTGTGGCAGCTTGCATCTGGAAGAAGTCCTGTTCCGTTCGGGATTGTAGGTGGCCGAGGCCAGGTGCCCGGCAGAGGGAGTTGGG
>NW_027095180.1:0-30886 GCF_029207755.1 Chamaea fasciata | reverse complement strand
AGGCTTCCAGCTTGTGGCAGCTTGCATCGGGAAGAAATGCTGTTCCGTTCGGGATTGTAGGTGGCCGAGGCCAGGTGCCCGGCAGAGGGAGTTGGGCACAAACGATGTCCTGTTTAGAGGGATAAGTAAAGTCAGCTGCCCAGGTGTTTGATGTCAGTTTGTAGGAGGCCTTTGGCCCTCCATGGGAAGCCAGGTTTCCTGCTTGTGGCAGCTTGCATCTGGAAGAAATCCTGTTCCGTTCGGGATTGTAGGTGGCCGGAGCTGGGTGCCCGGATGAGGGAGTTGGACACAAAGGATGGGCTGTTTCCAGGGGTAAGTAAAGTCAGCTGCCCAGGTGCCTGATGTCAGTTTGCAGGTGGCTATTGGTCCTCCATGGAAAGCCAGGCTTCCAGCTTGTGGCAGCTTGCATCGGGAAGTAATCCTGATCTGTTCGGGATTGCAGGTGGCCGAGGCCTGGTGCCCGGCAGAGGGAGTTGGGCACAAAGGATGGCCTGTATCCAGGGGTAAGTAAAGTCAGCTGCCCAGGTGCCTGATGTCAGTTTGTAGGAAGCCTTTGGTCCTCCATGGGAAACCAGTCTTTCAGCTTGTGGCAGCTTGCATCTGGAAGAAATCCTGTTCCGTTCGGGATTGTAGGTGGCCGAGGCCAGGTGCCCGGCAGAGGGAGTTGGGCACAAAGGATGGGCTGTTTCCAGGGGTAAGTAAAGTCAGCTGCCCAGGTGCCTGATGTCAGTTTGTAGGCGGCCTTTGGCCCTTCAAGTGAAGCCACGTTTCCAGCTTGTGGCAGCTTGCATCTGGAAGAACTCCGGTTCCGTTCGGGATTGTAGGTGGCCGAGGCCAAATGCCCGGCAGAGGGAGTTGGGCACAAAGGATGGCCTGTTTCCAGGGATAAGTCAGCTGCCCAGGTGCCTGATGTCAGTTTGTAGGCGGCCATTGGCCCTCCATAGGAAGCCAGGCTTCCTGCTTGTGGCAGCTTGCATCTGGAAAAAATCCTGTTCCGTTCGGGATTGTAGGTGGCCAAGGCCTGGTGCCCGGCAGAGGGAGTTGGGCACAAAGGATGGCCTGTTTCCACGGGTAAGTAAAGTCAGCTGCCCACGTGCCTGATGTCAGTTTGTAGGAGGCCTTTGGCCCTCCATGGGAAGCCAGGCTTCCTGCTTGTGGCAGCTTGCATCTGGAAGAAATCCTGTTCCGTTCGGGATTGTAGAAGTCCAGAGCTGGGTGCCCGGCTGAGGGAGTTGGACACAAAGGATGGGCTGTTTCCAGGGGTAAGTAAAGTCAGCTGCCCAGGTGCCTGATGTCAGTTTGTAGGAGGCCTTTGGCCCTCCATGGGAAGCCAGGTTTCCTGCTTGTGGCAGCTTGCATCTGGAAGAAATCCTGTTCCGTTCGGGATTGTAGGTGGCCAAGGCCTGGTGCCCCGGCAGTGGGAGTTGGGCACAAATGATGGCCTGTTTCCTGGGGGAAGTAAAGTCAGCTGCCCAGGTGCCTGATGTCAGTTTGTAGGAGGCCTTTGGCCCTCCATGGGAAGCCAGGCTTCCTGCTTGTGGCAGCTTGCATCTGGAAGAAATCCTGTTCTGTTCGGGATTGTAGGTGGCCGAGGCCAGGTGCCCAGCAGAGGGAGTTGGGCACAAATGATGGCCTGTTTCTTGAGGAAAGTAAAGTGAGCTGCCCAAATGCCTGATTTCAGTTTGTAGGAGGCCTTTGGCCCTCCAAGGGAAGCTAGTCTTCCTGTTCAAGGCAGCTTGCATCTGGAAGAAATCCTGTTCCGTTCGGGATTGTAGGTGGCCGAGCCCAGTTGCCCGGCTGAGAGAGTTGGGCACAAATAATGTCATGTTTCTTTAGGAAAGTAAAGTCAGCTGCCCAGGTGCCTGATGTCAGTTTGTAGGAGGCCTTTGGCCCTCCAAGTGAAGCCACATTTCCAGCTTGTGGCAGCTTGCATCTGGAAGAACTCCGGTTCCGTTCGGGATTGTAGGTGGCCGAGGCCAGCTGCCCGGCAGAGGGAGTTGGGCGCAAAGGATGTCCTGTTTCCAGGGGTAAGTAAAGTCAGCTGCCCAGGTGTCTGATGTCAGTTTTTAGGAGGCCTTTGGCCCTCCATGGGAAGCCAGGCTTCCTGCTTCAGGCAGCTTGCATCTGGAAGAAATCCTGTTCCGTTCGGGATTGTAGGTGGCCTGAGGTGGGTGCCCGGATGAGGGAGTTAGACACAAAGGATGGGCTGTTTCCAGTGGTAAGTAAAGTCAGCTGCCCACGTGCCTGATGTCAGTTTGCAGGTGGCTATTGGTCCTCCATGGAAAGCCAGGCTTCCAGCTTGTGGCAGCTTGCATCGGGAAGTAATCCTGATCTGTTCGGGATTGCAGGTGGCCGAGGCCTGGTGCCCGGCAGAGGAAGTTGGGCACAAAGGATGGCCTGTATCCAGGGGTAAGTAAAGTCAGCTGCCCAGGTGCCTGATGTCAGTTTGTAGGAGGCCTTTGGTCCTCCATGGGAAACCAGTCTTTCAGCTTGTGGCAGCTTGCATCTGGAAGAAATCCTGTTCCATTCGGGATTGTAGGTGGCCGAGGCCAGGTGCCCGGCAGAGGGAGTTGGGCACATAGGATGGCCTTTTTCCAGGGGTAAGTAAAGTCAGCTAGCCAGGTGCCTGATGTCAGTTTGTAGGCGGCCTTTGGCCCTCCAAGTGAAGCCACGTTTCCAGCTTGTGGCAGCTTGCATCTGGAAGAACTCCGGTTCCGTTCGGGATTGTAGGTGGCCGAGGCCAAATGCCCGGCAGAGGGAGTTGGGCACAAAGGATGGCCTGTTTCCAGGGATAAGTAAAGTCAGCTGCTCAGGGTGCCTGATGTCAGTTTGTAGGAGGCCTTTGGCCCTCCATAGGAAGCCAGGCTTCCTGCTTGTGGCAGCTTGCATCTGGAAGAAATCCTGTTCCGTTCGGGATTGTAGGTGGCCAAGGCCTGGTGCCCGGCAGAGGGAGTTGGGCACAAAGGATGGACTCTTTCCAGGGGTAAGTAAAGTCAGCTGCCCAGGTGCCTGATGTCAGTTTGTAGGAGGCCTTTGGCCCTCCATGGGAAGCCAGGCTTCCAGTTTGTGGCAGCTTGCATCTGGAACAAATCCTGTTCCGTTCTGGATTGTAGGTGGCCGAGGCCAGTTGCCGGGCTGAGGGAGTTGGGCACAAAGGATGGCCTGTTTCCCTGGGGTAAGTAAAGTCAGCTGCCCAGGTGCCTGATGTCAGTTTCTAGGAGGCCTTTGGCCCTCCATGGGAAGCCAGGCTTCCTGCTTGTGGCAGCTTGCATCTGGAAGAAATCCTGTTTTGTTCGGGATTGTAGGAGTCCGGAGCTGGGTGCCCGGCTGAGGGAGTTGGACACAAAGGATGGCCTGTTTCCAGGGGTAAGTAAAGTCAGCTGCCCAGGTGCCTGATGTCAGTTTGTAGGAGGCCTTTGGTTCTGCATAGGAAGCCAGGCTTCCTGCTTGTGGCAGCTTGCATCTGGAAGAAATCCTGTTCCGTTCGGGATTGTAGGTGGCCAAGGCCTGGTGCCCGGCAGAGGGAGTTGGGCACAAATGATGGCCTGTTTCCAGGGGTAAGTAAAGTCAGCTCCCCAGGTGCCTGATGTCAGTTTGTAGGAGGCCTTTGGCCCTCCATGGGAAGCCAGGCTTCCAGTTTGTGGCAGCTTGCATCTGGAAGAAATCCTGTTCCGTTCGGGATTGTAGGTGGCCGAGGCCTGTTGCCCGACAGAGGGAGTTGGGCACAAAGGATGGCCTGTTTCCAGGGGTAAGTAAAGTCAGCTGCCCAGGTGCCTGATGTCAGTTTGTAGGAGGCCTTTGGCCCTCCAAGTGAAGCCACGTTTCCAGTTTGTGGCAGCTTGCATCTGGAAGAACTCCTGTTCCGTTCGGGATTGTAGGTGGCCGAAGCTGGGGGACCGGCAGAGGGAGTTGGGCACAAAGGATGGCCTGTTTCCAGAGGTAAGGAAAGTCAGCTGCCCAGGTGCCTGATGTCAGTTTGTAGGAGGCCTTTGGCCCTCCAAGGGAAGCTAGTCTTTATGTTCAAGGCAGCTTGCATCTGGAAGAAATCCTGTTCCGTTCGGGATTGTAGGTGGACGGAGCTGGGTGCCCAGCTGACGGAGTTGGGCACAAAGGATGGCCTGATTCCAGGGGTAAGTAAAGTCAGCTGCCCAGGTGCCTGATGTCAGTTTGTAGGAGGCCTTTGGCCCTCCAAGGGAAGCAAGTCTTCCTGTTCAAGGCAGCTTGCATCTGGAAGAAATCCTGTTCCGTTCGGGATTGTAGGTGGCCGGAGCTGGGTGCCCGGATGAGGGAGTTGGTCACAAAGGATGGGCTGTTTCCAGGGGTAAGTAAAGTCAGCTGCCCAGGTGCCTGATGTCAGTTTGCAGGTGGCTATTGTTCCTCCATGGAAAGCCAGGCTTCCAGCTTGTGGCAGCTTGCATCGGGAAGAAATGCTGTTCCGTTCGGGATTGTAGGTGGCCGAGGCCAGGTGCCCGGCAGAGGGAGTTGGGCACAAACGATGTCCTGTTTAGAGGGATAAGTAAAGTCAGCTGCCCAGGTGTTTGATGTCAGTTTGTAGGAGGCCTTTGGCCCTCCATGGGAAGCCAGGTTTCCTGCTTGTGGCAGCTTGCATCTGGAAGAAATCCTGTTCCGTTCGGGATTGTAGGTGGCCGGAGCTGGGTGCCCGGATGAGGGAGTTGGACACAAAGGATGGGCTGTTTCCAGGGGTAAGTAAAGTCAGCTGCCCAGGTGCCTGATGTCAGTTTGCAGGTGGCTATTGGTCCTCCATGGAAAGCCAGGCTTCCAGCTTGTGGCAGCTTGCATCGGGAAGTAATCCTGATCTGTTCGGGATTGCAGGTGGCCGAGGCCTGGTGCCCGGCAAAGGGAGTTGGGCACAAAGGATGGCCTGTATCCAGGGGTAAGTAAAGTCAGCTGCCCAGGTGCCTGATGTCAGTTTGTAGGAGGCCTTTGGTCCTCCATGGGAAACCAGTCTTTCAGCTTGTGGCAGCTTGCATCTGGAAGAAATCCTGTTCCGTTCGGGATTGTAGTTGGCCGAGGCCAGGTGCCGGGAAGAGGGAGTTGGCACAAATGATGGCCTGTTTCCAGGGGTAAGTAAAGTCAGCTGCCCAGGTGCCTGATGTCAGTTTGTAGGCGGCCTTTGGCCCTCCAAGTGAAGCCACGTTTCCTGCTTGTGGCAGCTTGCATCTGGAAGAACTCCGGTTCCGTTCGGGATTGTAGGTGGCCGAGGCCAAATGCCCGGCAGAGGGAGTTGGGCACAAATGATGGCCTGTTTCCAGGGATAAGTAAAGTCAGCTGCCCAGGTGCCTGATGTCAGTTTGTAGGAGGCCTTTGGCCCTCCAAGTGAAGCCAGGCTTCCTGCTTGTGGCAGCTTGCATCTGGAAGAAATCCTGTTCCGTTCGGGATTGTAGGTGGCCAAGGCCTGGGGCCCGGCAGAGGGAGATGGGCACAAAGGATGGCCTGTTTCCAGGGGTAAGTAAAGTCAGCTGCCCAGGTGCCTGATGTCAGTTTGTAGGAGGCCTTTGGCCCTCCAAGGAAAGCTAGTCTTTATGTTCAAGGCAGCTTGCATCGGGAAGAAATCCTGTTCCGTTCGGGATTGTAGGTGGCCGGAGCTGGGTGCCCATCTGAGGGAGTTGGGCACAAAGGATGGCCTGTTTCCTGGGGTAAGTAAAGTCAGCTGCCCAGGTGCCTGATGTCAGTTTCTAGGAGGCCTTTGGCCCTGCATAGGAAGCCAGGCTTCCTGCTTGTGGCAGCTTGCATCTGGAAGAAATCCTGTTCCGTTCGGGATTGTAGGTGGCCAAGGCCTGGTGCCCGGCAGAGGGAGTTGGGCACAAATGATGGCCTGTTTCCAGGGGTAAGTAAAGTCAGCTCCCCAGGTGCCTGATGTCAGTTTGTAGGAGGCCTTTGGCCCTCCATGGGAAGCCAGGCTTCCAGTTTGTGGCAGCTTGCATCTGGAAGAAATCCTGTTCCGTTCGGGATTGTAGGTGGCCGAGGCCAGGTGCCGGGAAGAGGGAGTTGGGCACAAAGGATGGCCTGTTTCCAGGGGTAAGTAAAGTCAGCTGCCCAGGTGCCTGATGTCAGTTTGTAGGAGGCCTTTGGCCCTCCAAGTGAAGCCACGTTTCCAGTTTGTGGCAGCTTGCATCTGGAAGAACTCCTGTTCCGTTCGGGATTGTAGGTGGCCGAAGCTGGGGGACCGGCAGAGGGAGTTGGGCACAAAGGATGGCCTGTTTCCAGAGGTAAGGAAAGTCAGCTGCCCAGGTGCCTGATGTCAGTTTGTAGGAGGCCTTTGGCCCTCCAAGGGAAGCTAGTCTTTATGTTCAAGGCAGCTTGCATCGGGAAGAAATCCTGTTCCGTTCGGGATTGTAGGTGGACGGAGCTGGGTGCCCAGCTGACGGAGTTGGGCACAAAGGATGGCCTGTTTCCTGGGGTAAGTAAAGTCAGCTGCCCAGGTGCCTGATGTCAGTTTGTAGGAGGCCTTTGGCCCTCCAAGGGAAGCAAGTCTTCCTGTTCAAGGCAGCTTGCATCTGGAAGAAATCCTGTTCCGTTCGGGATTGTAGGTGGCCGGAGCTGGGTGCCCGGATGAGGGAGTTGGTCACAAAGGATGGGCTGTTTCCAGGGGTAAGTAAAGTCAGCTGCCCAGGTGCCTGATGTCAGTTTGCAGGTGGCTATTGTTCCTCCATGGAAAGCCAGGCTTCCAGCTTGTGGCAGCTTGCATCGGGAAGAAATGCTGTTCCGTTCGGGATTGTAGGTGGCCGAAGCCAGGTGCCCGGCAGAGGGAGTTGGGCACAAACGATGTCCTGTTTAGAGGGATAAGTAAAGTCAGCTGCCCACGTGCTTGATGTCAGTTTGTAGAAGGCCTTTGGCCCTCCATGGGAAGCCAGGCTTCCTGCTTGTGGCAGCTTGCATCTGGAAGAAATCCTGTTCCGTTCGGGATTGTACTTGGCCGAGGCCAGGTGCCGGGAAGAGGGAGTTGGGCACAAATGATGGCCTGATTCCAGGGGTAAGTAAAGTCAGCTGCCCAGGTGCCTGATGTCAGTTTGTAGGCGGCCTTTGGCCCTCCAAGTGAAGCCACGTTTCCTGCTTGTGGCAGCTTGCATCTGGAAGAACTCCGGTTCCGTTCGGGATTGTAGGTGGCCGAATCCAAATGCCCGGCAGAGGGAGTTGGGCACAAATGATGGCCTGTTTCCAGGGATAAGTAAAGTCAGCTGCCCAGGTGCCTGATGTCAGTTTGTACGAGGCCTTTGGCCCTCCAAGTGAAGCCAGGCTTCCTGCTTGTGGCAGCTTGCATCTGGAAGAAATCCTGTTCCGTTCGGGATTGTAGGTGGCCAAGGCCTGGGGCCCGGCAGAGGGAGTTGGGCACAAAGGATGGCCTGTTTCCAGGGGTAAGTAAAGTCAGCTGCCCAGGTGCCTGATGTCAGTTTGTAGGAGGCCTTTGGCCCTCCAAGGAAAGCTAGTCTTTATGTTCAAGGCAGCTTGCATCGGGAAGAAATCCTGTTCCGTTCGGGATTGTAGGTGGCCGGAGCTGGGTGCCCAGCTGAGGGAGTTGGGCACAAAGGCTGGGCTGTTTCCAGGGGTAAGTAAAGTCAGCTGCCCAGGTGCCTGATGTCAGTTTGTAGGAGGCCTTTGGTCCTCCACGGGAAACCAGTCTTCCAGCTTGTGGCAGCTTGCATCTGGAAGAAATCCTGTTCCGTTCGGGATTGTAGGTGGCCGAGGCCGGGTGCCCGGCAGAGGGAGTTGGGCACAAACGATGTCCTGTTTAGAGAGATAAGTAAAGTCAGCTGCCCACGTGCCTGATGTCAGTTTGTAGGAGGCCTTTGGCCCTCCATGGGAAGCCAGGCTTCCCGCTTGTGGCAGCTTGCATCTGGAAGAAATGCTGTTCCGTTCGGGATTGTCGGAGTCCAGAGCTGGGTGCCCGGCTGAGGGAGTTGGACACAAAGGTTGGGCTGTTTCCAGGGGTAAGTAAAGTCAGCTGCCCAGGTGTTTGATGTCAGTTTGTAGGAGGCCTTTGGCCCTCCATGGGAAGCCACGTTTCCTGCTTGTGGCAGCTTGCATCTGGAAGAAATCCTGTTCCGTTCGGGATTGTAGGTGGCCGGAGCTGGGTGCCCGGATGAGGGAGTTGGACACAAAGGATGGGCTGTTTCCAGGGGTAAGTAAAGTCAGCTGCCCAGGTGCCTGATGTCAGTTTGCAGGTGGCTATTGGTCCTCCATGGAAAGCCAGGCTTCCAGCCTGTGGCAGCTTGCATCGGGAAGTAATCCTGATCTGTTCGGGATTGCAGGTTGCCGAGGCCTGGTGCCCGGCAGAGGGAGTTGGGCACAAAGGATGGCCTGTATCCAGGGGTAAGTAAAGTCAGCTGCCCAGGTGCCTGATGTCAGTTTGTAGGAGGCCTTTGGTCCTCCATGGGAAACCAGTCTTTCAGCTTGTGGCAGCTTGCATCTGGAAGAAATCCTGTTCCGTTTGGGATTGTAGGTGGCCGAGGCCTGGTGCCCGCCAGAGGGAGTTGGGCACAAAGGATGGCCTGTTTCCAGGGGTAAGTAAAGTCAGCTGCCCAGGTGCCTGATGTCAGTTTGTAGGCGGCCTTTGGCCCTCCAAGTGAAGCCACGTTTCCAGCTTGTGGCAGCTTGCATCTGGAAGAACTCCGGTTCCGTTCGGGATTGTAGGTGGCCGAGGCCAAATGCCCGGCAGAGGGAGTTGGGCACAAAGATGGCCTGTTTCCAGGGATAAGTCAGCTGCCCAGGTGCCTGATGTCAGTTTGTAGGCGGCCATTGGCCCTCCATAGGAAGCCAGGCTTCCTGCTTGTGGCAGCTTGCATCTGGAAGAAATCCTGTTCCGTTCGGGATTGTAGGTGGCCAAGGCCTGGTGCCCGGCAGAGGGAGTTGGGCACAAAGGATGGCCTGTTTCCAGGGGTAAGTAAAGTCAGCTGCCCACGTGCCTGATGTCAGTTTGTAGGAGGCCTTTGGCCCTCCATGGGAAGCCAGGCTTCCTGCTTGTGGCAGCTTGCATCTGGAAGAAATCCTGTTCCGTTCGGGATTGTAGGTGTCCAGAGCTGGGTGCCCGGCTGAGGGAGTTGGACACAAAGGATGGGCTGTTTCCAGGGGTAAGTAAAGTCAGCTGCCTAGGTGCCTGATGTCAGTTTGTAGGAGGCCTTTGGCCCTCCATGGGAAGCCAGGTTTCCTGCTTGTGGCAGCTTGCATCTGGAAGAAATCCTGTTCCGTTCGGGATTGTAGGTGGCCAAGGCCTGGTGCCCGGCAGTGGGAGTTGGGCACAAATGATGGCCTGTTTCCTGGGGTAAGTAAAGTCAGCTGCCCAGGTGCCTGATGTCAGTTTGTAGGAGGCCTTTGGCCCTCCATGGGAAGCCAGGCTTCCTGCTTGTGGCAGCTTGCATCTGGAAGAAATCCTGTTCTGTTCGGGATTGTAGGTGGTCGAGGCCAGGTGCCCAGCAGAGGGAGTTGGGCACAAATGATGGCCTGTTTCATGAGGAAAGTAAAGTGAGCTGCCCAAATGCCTGATTTCAGTTTGTAGGAGGCCTTTGGCCCTCCAAGGGAAGCTAGTCTTCCTGTTCAAGGCAGCTTGCATCTGGAAGAAATCCTGTTCCGTTCGGGATTGTAGGTGGCCGAGCCCAGTTGCCCGGCTGAGAGAGTTGGGCAGAAATAATGTCATGTTTCTTTAGGAAAGTAAAGTCAGCTGCCCAGGTGCCTGATGTCAGTTTGTAGGAGGCCTTTGGCCCTCCAAGTGAAGCCACATTTCCAGCTTGTGGCAGCTTGCATCTGGAAGAACTCCGGTTCCGTTCGGGATTGTAGGTGGCCGAGGCCAGCTGCCCGGCAGAGGGAGTTGGGCGCAAAGGATGTCCTGTTTCCAGGGGTAAGTAAAGTCAGCTGCCCAGGTGCCTGATGTCAGTTTTTAGGAGGCCTTTGGCCCTCCATGGGAAGCCAGGCTTCCTGCTTCAGGCAGCTTGCATCTGGAAGAAATCCTGTTCCGTTCGGGATTGTAGGTGGCCTGAGGTGGGTGCCCGGATGAGAAAGTTAGACACAAAGGATGGGCTGTTTCCAGTGGTAAGTAAAGTCAGCTGCCCAGGTGCCTGATGTCAGTTTGCAGGTGGCTATTGGTCCTCCATGGAAAGCCAGGCTTCCAGCTTGTGGCAGCTTGCATCGGGAAGTAATCCTGATCTGTTCGGGATTGCAGGTGGCCGAGGCCTGGTGCCCGGCAGAGGAAGTTGGGCACAAAGGATGGCCTGTATCCAGGGGTAAGTAAAGTCAGCTGCCCAGGTGCCTGATATCAGTTTGTAGGAGGCCTTTGGTCCTCCATGGGAAACCAGTCTTTCAGCTTGTGGCAGCTTGCATCTGGAAGAAATCCTGTTCTATTCGGGATTGTAGGTGGCCGAGGCCAGGTGCCCGGCAGAGGGAGTTGGGCACAAAGGATGGCCTTTTTCCAGGGGTAAGTAAAGTCAGCTAGCCAGGTGCCTGATGTCAGTTTGTAGGCGGCCTTTGGCCCTCCAAGTGAAGCCACGTTTCCAGCTTGTGGCAGCTTGCATCTGGAAGAACTCCGGTTCCGTTCGGGATTGTAGGTGGCCGAGGCCAAATGCCCGGCAGAGGGAGTTGGGCACAAAGGATGGCCTGTTTCCAGGGATAAGTAAAGTCAGCTGCTCAGGTGCCTGATGTCAGTTTGTAGGAGGCCTTTGGCCCTCCATAGGAAGCCAGGCTTCCTGCTTGTGGCAGCTTGCATCTGGAAGAAATCCTGTTCCGTTCGGGATTGTAGGTGGCCAAGGCCTGGTGCCCGGCAGAGGGAGTTGGGCACAAAGGATGGACTCTTTCCAGGGGTAAGTAAAGTCAGCTGCCCAGGTGCCTGATGTCAGTTTGTAGGAGGCCTTTGGTCCTCCATGGGAAACCAGTCTTTCAGCTTGTGGCAGCTTGCATCTGGAAGAAATCCTGTTCCGTTCGGGATTGTAGGTGGCGGGAGCTGGGTGCCCAGCTGAGGGAGTTGGGCACAAAGCATGGCCTGATTCCAGGGGTTAGTAAAGTCAGCTGCACAGGTGCCTGATGTCAGTTTGTAGGAGGCCTTTGGCCCTCCACGGGAAGCTAGTCTTCCAGCTTCTGGCAGCTTGCATCTGAAAGAAATGCTGTTCCGTTCGGGATTGTAGGTGGCCGAGGCCAGGTGCCCGGCAGAGGGAGTTGGGCACAAACGATGTCCTGTTTAGAGCGATAAGTAAAGTCAGCTGCCCACGTGCCTGATGTCAGTTTGTAGGAGGCCTTTGGCCCTCCATGGGAAGCCAGGCTTCCTGCTTGTGGCAGCTTGCATCTGGAAGAAATGCTGTTCCGTTCGGGATTGTCGGAGTCCAGAGCTGCTTGCCCGGCTGAGGGAGTTGGACACAAAGGTTGGGCTGTTTCCAGGGGTAAGTAAAGTCAGCTGCCCAGGTGTTTGATGTCAGTTTGTAGGAGGCCTTTGGCCCTCCATGGGAAGCCAGGTTTCCTGCTTGTGGCAGCTTGCATCTGGAAGAAATCCTGTTCCGTTCGGGATTGTAGGTGGCCGGAGCTGGGTGCCCGGATGAGGGAGTTGGACACAAAGGATGGGCTGTTTCCAGGGGTAAGTAAAGTCAGCTGCCCAGGTGCCTGATGTCAGTTTGCAGGTGGCTATTGGTCCTCCATGGAAAGCCAGGCTTCCAGATTGTGGCAGCTTGCATCGGGAAGTAATCCTGATCTGTTCGGGATTGCAGGTGGCCGAGGCCTGGTGCCCGGCAGAGGGAGTTGGGCACAAAGGATGGCCTGTATCCAGGGGGAAGTAAAGTCAGCTGCCCAGGTGCCTGATGTCAGTTTGTAGGAGGCCTTTGGTCCTCCATGGGAAACCAGTCTTTCAGCTTGTGGCAGCTTGCATCTGGAAGAAATCCTGTTCCGTTCGGGATTGTAGGTGGCCGAGGCCAGGTGCCCGGCAGAGGGAGTTGGGCACAAAGGATGGGCTGTTTCCAGGGGTAAGTAAAGTCAGCTGCCCAGTTTCCTGATGTCAGTTTGTAGGCGGCCTTTGGCCCTCCAAGTGAAGCCACGTTTCCAGCTTGTGGCAGCTTGCATCTGGAAGAACTCCGGTTCCGTTCGGGATTGTAGGTGGCCGAGGCCAAATGCCCGGCAGAGGGAGTTGGGCACAAAGGATGGCCTGTTTCCAGGGATAAGTCAGCTGCCCAGGTGCCTGATGTCAGTTTGTAGGCGGCCATTGGCCCTCCATAGGAAGCCAGGCTTCCTGCTTGTGGCAGCTTGCATCTGGAAGAAATCCTGTTCCGTTCGGGATTGTAGGTGGCCAAGGCCTGGTGCCCGGCAGAGGGAGTTGGGCACAAAGGATGGCCTGTTTCCACGGGTAAGTAAAGTCAGCTGCCCAGGTGCCTGATGTCAGTTTGTAGGAGGCCTTTGGCCCTCCATGGGAAGCCAGGCTTCCTGCTTGTGGCAGCTTGCATCTGGAAGAAATCCTGTTCCGTTCGGGATTGTAGGAGTCCAGAGCTGGGTGCCCGGCTGAGGGAGTTGGACACAAAGGATGGGCTGTTTCCAGGGGTAAGTAAAGTCAGCTGCCCAGGTGCCTGATGTCAGTTTGTAGGAGGCCTTTGGCCCTCCATGGGAAGCCAGGTTTCCTGCTTGTGGCAGCTTGCATCTGGAAGAAATCCTGTTCCGTTCGGGATTGTAGGTGGCCAAGGCCTGGTGCCCGGCAGTGGGAGTTGGGCACAAAGGATGGCCTGTTTCCTGGGGTAAGTAAAGTCAGCTGCCCAGGTGCCTGATGTCAGTTTCTAGGAGGCCTTTGGCCCTCCATGGGAAGCCAGGCTTCCTGCTTGTGGCAGCTTGCATCTGGAAGAAATCCTGTTTTGTTCGGGATTGTAGGAGTCCGGAGCTGGGTGCCCGGCTGAGGGAGTTGGACACAAAGGATGGCCTGTTTCCAGGGGTAAGTAAAGTCAGCTGCCCAGGTGCCTGATGTCAGTTTGTAGGAGGCCTTTGGTTCTGCATAGGAAGCCAGGCTTCCTGCTTGTGGCAGCTTGCATCTGGAAGAAATCCTGTTCCGTTCGGGATTGTAGGTGGCCAAGGCCTGGTGCCCGGCAGAGGGAGTTGGGCACAAATGATGGCCTGTTTCCAGGGGTAAGTAAAGTCAGCTCCCCAGGTGCCTGATGTCAGTTTGTAGGAGGCCTTTGGCCCTCCATGGGAAGCCAGGCTTCCAGTTTGTGGCAGCTTGCATCTGGAAGAAATCCTGTTCCGTTCGGGATTGTAGATGGCCGAGGCCTGGTGCCCGACAGAGGGAGTTGGGCACAAAGGATGGCCTGTTTCCAGGGGTAAGTAAAGTCAGCTGCCCAGGTGCCTGATGTCAGTTTGTAGGAGGCCTTTGGCCCTCCTAGTGAAGCCACGTTTCCAGTTTGTGGCAGCTTGCATCTGGAAGAACTCCTGTTCCGTTCGGGATTGTAGGTGGCCGAAGCTGGGGACCGGCAGAGGGAGTTGGGCACAAAGGATGGCCTGTTTCCAGAGGTAAGGAAAGTCAGCTGCCCAGGTGCCTGATGTCAGTTTGTAGGAGGCCTTTGGCCCTCCAAGGGAAGCTAGTCTTTATGTTCAAGGCAGCTTGCATCGGGAAGAAATCCTGTTCCGTTCGGGATTGTAGGTGGACGGAGCTGGGTGCCCAGCTGACGGAGTTGGGCACAAAGGATGGCCTGATTCCAGGGGTAAGTAAAGTCAGCTGCCCAGGTGCCTGATGTCAGTTTGTAGGAGGCCTTTGGCCCTCCCAGGGAAGCAAGTCTTCCTGTTCAAGGCAGCTTGGCATCTGGAAGAAATCCTGTTCCGTTCGGGATTGTAGGTGGCCGGAGCTGGGTGCCCGGATGAGGGAGTTGGTCACAAAGGATGGGCTGTTTCCCAGGGGTAAGTAAAGTCAGCTGCCCAGGTGCCTGATGTCAGTTTGCAGGTGGCTATTGTTCCTCCATGGAAAGCCAGGCTTCCAGATTGTGGCAGCTTGCATCGGGAAGAAATGCTGTTCCGTTCGGGATTGTAGGTGGCCGAGGCCAGGTGCCGGCAGAGGGAGTTGGGCACAAACGATGTCCTGTTTAGAGGGATAAGTAAAGTCAGCTGCCCAGGTGTTTGATGTCAGTTTGTAGGAGGCCTTTGGCCCTCCATGGGAAGCTAGGTTTCCTGCTTGTGGCAGCTTGCATCTGGAAGAAATCCTGTTCCGTTCGGATTGTAGGTGGCCGGAGCTGGGTGCCCGGATGAGGGAGTTGGACACAAAGGATGGGCTGTTTCCAGGGATAAGTAAGTCAGCTGCCCAGGTGCCTGATGTCAGTTTGCAGGTGGCTATTGGTCCTCCATGGAAAGCCAGGCTTCCAGCTTGTGGCAGCTTGCATCGGGAAGTAATCCTGATCTGTTCGGGATTGCAGGTGGCCGAGGCCTGGTGTCCGGCAGAGGGAGTTGGGCACAAAGGATGGCCTGTATCCAGGGGTAAGTAAAGTCAGCTGCCCAGGTGCCTGATGTCAGTTTGTAGGAGGCCTTTGGTCCTCCATGGGAAACCAGTCTTTCAGCTTGTGGCAGCTTGCATCTGGAAGAAATCCTGTTCCGTTCGGGATTGTAGGTGGCCGAGGCCAGGTGCCCGCCAGAGGGAGTTGGGCACAAAGGATGGCCTGTTTCCAGGGGTAAGTAAAGTCAGCTGCCCAGGTGCCTGATGTCAGTTTGTAGGCGGCCTTTGGCCCTCCAAGTGAAGCCACGTTTCCAGCTTGTGGCAGCTTGCATCTGGAAGAACTCCGGTTCCGTTCGGGATTGTAGGTGGCCGAGGCCAAATGCCCGGCAGAGGGAGTTGGGCACAAAGGATGGCCTGTTTCCAGGGATAAGTCAGCTGCCCAGGTGCCTGATGTCAGTTTGTAGGCGGCCATTGGCCCTCCATAGGAAGCCAGGCTTCCTGCTTGTGGCAGCTTGCATCTGGAAAAAATCCTGTTCCGTTCGGGATTGTAGGTGGCCAAGGCCTGGTGCCCGGCAGAGGGAGTTGGGCACAAAGGATGGCCTGTTTCCACGGGTAAGTAAAGTCAGCTGCCCACGTGCCTGATGTCAGTTTGTAGGAGGCCTTTGGCCCTCCATGGGAAGCCAGGCTTCCTGCTTGTGGCAGCTTGCATCTGGAAGAAATCCTGTTCCGTTCGGGATTGTAGGAGTCCAGAGCTGGGTGCCCGGCTGAGGGAGTTGGACACAAAGGATGGGCTGTTTCCAGGGGTAAGTAAAGTCAGCTGCCCAGGTGCCTGATGTCAGTTTGTAGGAGGCCTTTGGCCCTCCATGGGAAGCCAGGTTTCCTGCTTGTGGCAGCTTGCATCTGGAAGAAATCCTGTTCCGTTCGGGATTGTAGGTGGCCAAGGCCTGGTGCCCGGCAGTGGGAGTTGGGCACAAATGATGGCCTGTTTCCTGGGGTAAGTAAAGTCCAGCTGCCCAGGTGCCTGATGTCAGTTTGTAGGAGGCCTTTGGCCCTCCATGGGAAGCCAGGCTTCCTGCTTGTGGCAGCTTGCATCTGGAAGAAATCCTGTTCTGTTCGGGATTGTAGGTGGCCGAGGCCAGGTGCCCAGCAGAGGGAGTTGGGCACAAATGATGGCCTGTTTCTTGAGGAAAGTAAAGTGAGCTGCCCAAATGCCTGATTTCAGTTTGTAGGAGGCCTTTGGCCCTCCAAGGGAAGCTAGTCTTCCTGTTCAAGGCAGCTTGCATCTGGAAGAAATCCTGTTCCGTTCGGGATTGTAGGTGGCGAGCCCAGTTGCCCGGCTGAGAGAGTTGGGCACAAATAATGTCATGTTTCTTTAGGAAAGTAAAGTCAGCTGCCCAGGTGCCTGATGTCAGTTTGTAGGAGGCCTTTGGCCCTCCAAGTGAAGCCACATTTCCAGCTTGTGGCAGCTTGCATCTGGAAGAACTCCGGTTCCGTTCGGGATTGTAGGTGGCCGAGGCCAGCTGCCCGGCAGAGGGAGTTGGGCGCAAAGGATGTCCTGTTTCCAGGGGTAAGTAAAGTCAGCTGCCCAGGTGCCTGATGTCAGTTTTTAGGAGGCCTTTGGCCCTCCATGGGAAGCCAGGCTTCCTGCTTCAGGCAGCTTGCATCTGGAAGAAATCCTGTTCCGTTCGGGGATTGTAGGTGGCCTGAGGTGGGTGCCCGGATGAGGGAGTTAGACACAAAGGATGGGCTGTTTCCAGTGGTAAGTAAAGTCAGCTGCCCAGGTGCCTGATGTCAGTTTGCAGGTGGCTATTGGTCCTCCATGGAAAGCCAGGCTTCCAGCTTGTGGCAGCTTGCATCGGGAAGTAATCCTGATCTGTTCGGGATTGCAGGTGGCCGAGGCCTGGTGCCCGGCAGAGGAAGTTGGGCACAAAGGATGGCCTGTATCCAGGGGTAAGTAAAGTCAGCTGCCCAGGTGCCTGATGTCAGTTTGTAGGAGGCCTTTGGTCCTCCATGGGAAACCAGTCTTTCAGCTTGTGGCAGCTTGCATCTGGAAGAAATCCTGTTCCATTCGGGATTGTAGGTGGCCGAGGCCAGGTGCCCGGCAGAGGGAGTTTGGGCACAAACGATGTCCTGTTTAGAGCGATAAGTAAAGTCAGCTGCCCACGTGCCTGATGTCAGTTTGTAGGAGGCCTTTGGCCCTCCATGGAAGCCAGGCTTCCTGCTTGTGGCAGCTTGCATCTGGAAGAAATGCTGTTCCGTTCGGGATTGTCGGAGTCCAGAGCTGGGTACCCGGCTGAGGGAGTTGGACACAAAGGTTGGGCTGTTTCCAGGGGTAAGTAAAGTCAGCTGCCCAGGTGTTTGATGTCAGTTTGTAGGAGGCCTTTGGCCCTCCATGGGAAGCCAGGTTTCCTGCTTGTGGCAGCTTGCATCTGGAAGAAATCCTGTTCCGTTCGGGATTGTAGGTGGCCGGAGCTGGGTGCCCGGATGAGGGAGTTGGACACAAAGGATGGGCTGTATCCAGGGGTAAGTAAAGTCAGCTGCCCAGGTGCCTGATGTCAGTTTGCAGGTGGCTATTGGTCCTCCATGTAAAGCCAGGCTTCCAGATTGTGGCAGCTTGCATCGGGAAGTAATCCTGATCTGTTCGGGATTGCAGGTGGCCGAGGCCTGGTGCCCGGCAGAGGGAGTTGGGCACAAAGGATGGCCTGTATCCAGGGGGAAGTAAAGTCAGCTGCCCAGGTGCCTGATGTCAGTTTGTAGGAGGCCTTTGGTCCTCCATGGGAAACCAGTCTTTCAGCTTGTGGCAGCTTGCATCTGGAAGAAATCCTGTTCCGTTCGGGATTGTAGGTGGCCGAGGCCAGGTGCCCGGCAGAGGGAGTTGGGCACAAAGGATGGGCTGTTTCCAGGGGTAAGTAAAGTCAGCTGCCCAGTTTCCTGATGTCAGTTTGTAGGCGGCCTTTGGCCCTCCAAGTGAAGCCACGTTTCCAGCTTGTGGCAGCTTGCATCTGGAAGAACTCCGGTTCCGTTCGGGATTGTAGGTGGCCGAGGCCAAATGCCCGGCAGAGGGAGTTGGGCACAAAGGATGGCCTGTTTCCAGGGATAAGTCAGCTGCCCAGGTGCCTGATGTCAGTTTGTAGGCGGCCATTGGCCCTCCATAGGAAGCCAGGCTTCCTGCTTGTGGCAGCTTGCATCTGGAAGAAATCCTGTTCCGTTCGGGATTGTAGGTGGCCAAGGCCTGGTGCCCGGCAGAGGGAGTTGGGCACAAAGGATGGCCTGTTTCCACGGGTAAGTAAAGTCAGCTGCCCAGGTGCCTGATGTCAGTTTGTAGGAGGCCTTTGGCCCTCCATGGGAAGCCAGGCTTCCTGCTTGTGGCAGCTTGCATCTGGAAGAAATCCTGTTCCGTTCGGGATAGTAGGAGTCCAGAGCTGGGTGCCCGGCTGAGGGAGTTGGACACAAAGGATGGGCTGTTTCCAGGGGTAAGTAAAGTCAGCTGCCCAGGTGCCTGATGTCAGTTTGTAGGAGGCCTTTGGCCCTCCATGGGAAGCCAGGTTTCCTGCTTGTGGCAGCTTGCATCTGGAAGAAATCCTGTTCCGTTCGGGATTGTAGGTGGCCAAGGCCTGGTGCCCGGCAGTGGGAGTTGGGCACAAAGGATGGCCTGTTTCCTGGGGTAAGTAAAGTCAGCTGCCCAGGTGCCTGATGTCAGTTTCTAGGAGGCCTTTGGCCCTCCATGGGAAGCCAGGCTTCCTGCTTGTGGCAGCTTGCATCTGGAAGAAATCCTGTTTTGTTCGGGATTGTAGGAGTCCGGAGGTGGGTGCCCGGCTGAGGGAGTTGGACACAAAGGATGGCCTGTTTCCAGGGGTAAGTAAAGTCAGCTGCCCAGGTGCCTGATGTCAGTTTGTAGGAGGCCTTTGGTTCTGCATAGGAAGCCAGGCTTCCTGCTTGTGGCAGCTTGCATCTGGAAGAAATCCTGTTCCGTTCGGGATTGTAGGTGGCCAAGGCCTGGTGCCCGGCAGAGGGAGTTGGGCACAAATGATGGCCTGTTTCCAGGGGTAAGTAAAGTCAGCTCCCCAGGTGCCTGATGTCAGTTTGTAGGAGGCCTTTGGCCCTCCATGGGAAGCCAGGCTTCCAGTTTGTGGCAGCTTGCATCTGGAAGAAATCCTGTTCCGTTCGGGATTGTAGGTGGCCGAGGCCTGGTGCCCGACAGAGGGAGTTGGGCACAAAGGATGGCCTGTTTCCATTGGTAAGTAAAGTCAGCTGCCCAGGTGCCTGATGTCAGTTTGTAGGAGGCCTTTGGCCCTCCAAGTGAAGCCACGTTTCCAGTTTGTGGCAGCTTGCATCTGGAAGAACTCCTGTTCCGTTCGGGATTGTAGGTGGCCGAAGCTGGGGGACCGGCAGAGGGAGTTGGGCACAAAGGATGGCCTGTTTCCAGAGGTAAGGAAAGTCAGCTGCCCAGGTGCCTGATGTCAGTTTGTAGGAGGCCTTTGGCCCTCCAAGGGAAGCTAGTCTTTATGTTCAAGGCAGCTTGCATCGGGAAGAAATCCTGTTCCGTTCGGGATTGTAGGTGGACGGAGCTGGGTGCCCAGCTGACGGAGTTGGGCACAAAGGATGGCCTGATTCCAGGGGTAAGTAAAGTCAGCTGCCCAGGTGCCTGATGTCAGTTTGTAGGAGGCCTTTGGCCCTCCAAGGGAAGCAAGTCTTCCTGTTCAAGGCAGCTTGCATCTGGAAGAAATCCTGTTCCGTTCGGGATTGTAGGTGGCCGGAGCTGGGTGCCCGGATGAGGGAGTTGGTCACAAAGGATGGGCTGTTTCCAGGGGTAAGTAAAGTCAGCTGCCCAGGTGCCTGATGTCAGTTTGCAGGTGGCTATTGTTCCTCCATGGAAAGCCAGGCTTCCAGCTTGTGGCAGCTTGCATCGGGAAGAAATGCTGTTCCGTTCGGGATTGTAGGTGGCCGAGGCCAGGTGCCCGGCAGAGGGAGTTGGGCACAAACGATGTCCTGTTTAGAGGGATAAGTAAAGTCAGCTGCCCAGGTGTTTGATGTCAGTTTGTAGGAGGCCTTTGGCCCTCCATGGGAAGCCAGGTTTCCTGCTTGTGGCAGCTTGCATCTGGAAGAAATCCTGTTCCGTTCGGGATTGTAGGTGGCCGGAGCTGGGTGCCCGGATGAGGGAGTTGGACACAAAGGATGGGCTGTTTCCAGGGGTAAGTAAAGTCAGCTGCCCAGGTGCCTGATGTCAGTTTGCAGGTGGCTATTGGTCCTCCATGGAAAGCCAGGCTTCCAGCTTGTGGCAGCTTGCATCGGGAAGTAATCCTGATCTGTTCGGGATTGCAGGTGGCCGAGGCCTGGTGCCCGGCAGAGGGAGTTGGGCACAAAGGATGGCCTGTATCCAGGGGTAAGTAAAGTCAGCTGCCCAGGTGCCTGATGTCAGTTTGTAGGAAGCCTTTGGTCCTCCATGGGAAACCAGTCTTTCAGCTTGTGGCAGCTTGCATCTGGAAGAAATCCTGTTCCGTTCGGGATTGTAGGTGGCCGAGGCCAGGTGCCCGGCAGAGGGAGTTGGGCACAAAGGATGGGCTGTTTCCAGGGGTAAGTAAAGTCAGCTGCCCAGGTGCCTGATGTCAGTTTGTAGGCGGCCTTTGGCCCTCCAAGTGAAGCCACGTTTCCAGCTTGTGGCAGCTTGCATCTGGAAGAACTCCGGTTCCGTTCGGGATTGTAGGTGGCCGAGGCCAAATGCCCGGCAGAGGGAGTTGGGCACAAAGGATGGCCTGTTTCCAGGGATAAGTCAGCTGCCCAGGTGCCTGATGTCAGTTTGTAGGCGGCCATTGGCCCTCCATAGGAAGCCAGGCTTCCTGCTTGTGGCAGCTTGCATCTGGAAAAAATCCTGTTCCGTTCGGGATTGTAGGTGGCCAAGGCCTGGTGCCCGGCAGAGGGAGTTGGGCACAAAGGATGGCCTGTTTCCACGGGTAAGTAAAGTCAGCTGCCCACGTGCCTGATGTCAGTTTGTAGGAGGCCTTTGGCCCTCCATGGGAAGCCAGGCTTCCTGCTTGTGGCAGCTTGCATCTGGAAGAAATCCTGTTCCGTTCGGGATTGTAGAAGTCCAGAGCTGGGTGCCCGGCTGAGGGAGTTGGACACAAAGGATGGGCTGTTTCCAGGGGTAAGTAAAGTCAGCTGCCCAGGTGCCTGATGTCAGTTTGTAGGAGGCCTTTGGCCCTCCATGGGAAGCCAGGTTTCCTGCTTGTGGCAGCTTGCATCTGGAAGAAATCCTGTTCCGTTCGGGATTGTAGGTGGCCAAGGCCTGGTGCCCGGCAGTGGGAGTTGGGCACAAATGATGGCCTGTTTCCTGGGGGAAGTAAAGTCAGCTGCCCAGGTGCCTGATGTCAGTTTGTAGGAGGCCTTTGGCCCTCCATGGGAAGCCAGGCTTCCTGCTTGTGGCAGCTTGCATCTGGAAGAAATCCTGTTCTGTTCGGGATTGTAGGTGGCCGAGGCCAGGTGCCCAGCAGAGGGAGTTGGGCACAAATGATGGCCTGTTTCTTGAGGAAAGTAAAGTGAGCTGCCCAAATGCCTGATTTCAGTTTGTAGGAGGCCTTTGGCCCTCCAAGGGAAGCTAGTCTTCCTGTTCAAGGCAGCTTGCATCTGGAAGAAATCCTGTTCCGTTCGGGATTGTAGGTGGCTGAGCCCAGTTGCCCGGCTGAGAGAGTTGGGCACAAATAATGTCATGTTTCTTTAGGAAAGTAAAGTCAGCTGCCCAGGTGCCTGATGTCAGTTTGTAGGAGGCCTTTGGCCCTCCAAGTGAAGCCACATTTCCAGCTTGTGGCAGCTTGCATCTGGAAGAACTCCGGTTCCGTTCGGGATTGTAGGTGGCCGAGGCCAGCTGCCCGGCAGAGGGAGTTGGGCGCAAAGGATGTCCTGTTTCCAGGGGTAAGTAAAGTCAGCTGCCCAGGTGTCTGATGTCAGTTTTTAGGAGGCCTTTGGCCCTCCATGGGAAGCCAGGCTTCCTGCTTCAGGCAGCTTGCATCTGGAAGAAATCCTGTTCCGTTCGGGATTGTAGGTGGCCTGAGGTGGGTGCCCGGATGAGGGAGTTAGACACAAAGGATGGGCTGTTTCCAGTGGTAAGTAAAGTCAGCTGCCCACGTGCCTGATGTCAGTTTGCAGGTGGCTATTGGTCCTCCATGGAAAGCCAGGCTTCCAGCTTGTGGCAGCTTGCATCGGGAAGTAATCCTGATCTGTTCGGGATTGCAGGTGGCCGAGGCCTGGTGCCCGGCAGAGGAAGTTGGGCACAAAGGATGGCCTGTATCCAGGGGTAAGTAAAGTCAGCTGCCCAGGTGCCTGATGTCAGTTTGTAGGAGGCCTTTGGTCCTCCATGGGAAACCAGTCTTTCAGCTTGTGGCAGCTTGCATCTGGAAGAAATCCTGTTCCATTCGGGATTGTAGGTGGCCGAGGCCAGGTGCCCGGCAGAGGGAGTTGGGCACATAGGATGGCCTTTTTCCAGGGGTAAGTAAAGTCAGCTAGCCAGGTGCCTGATGTCAGTTTGTAGGCGGCCTTTGGCCCTCCAAGTGAAGCCACGTTTCCAGCTTGTGGAAGCTTGCATCTGGAAGAACTCCGGTTCCGTTCGGGATTGTAGGTGGCCGAGGCCAAATGCCCGGCAGAGGGAGTTGGGCACAAAGGATGGCCTGTTTCCAGGGATAAGTAAAGTCAGCTGCTCAGGTGCCTGATGTCAGTTTGTAGGAGGCCTTTGGCCCTCCATAGGAAGCCAGGCTTCCTGCTTGTGGCAGCTTGCATCTGGAAGAAATCCTGTTCCGTTCGGGATTGTAGGTGGCCAAGGGCCTGGTGCCCGGCAGAGGGAGTTGGGCACAAAGGATGGACTCTTTCCAGGGGTAAGTAAAGTCAGCTGCCCAGGTGCCTGATGTCAGTTTGTAGGAGGCCTTTGGCCCTCCATGGGAAGCCAGGCTTCCAGTTTGTGGCAGCTTGCATCTGGAACAAATCCTGTTCCGTTCTGGATTGTAGGTGGCCGAGGCCAGTTGCCGGGCTGAGGGAGTTGGGCACAAAGGATGGCCTGTTTCCTGGGGTAAGTAAAGTCAGCTGCCCAGGTGCCTGATGTCAGTTTCTAGGAGGCCTTTGGCCCTCCATGGGAAGCCAGGCTTCCTGCTTGTGGCAGCTTGCATCTGGAAGAAATCCTGTTTTGTTCGGGATTGTAGGAGTCCGGAGCTGGGTGCCCGGCTGAGGGAGTTGGACACAAAGGATGGCCTGTTTCCAGGGGTAAGTAAAGTCAGCTGCCCAGGTGCCTGATGTCAGTTTGTAGGAGGCCTTTGGTTCTGCATAGGAAGCCAGGCTTCCTGCTTGTGGCAGCTTGCATCTGGAAGAAATCCTGTTCCGTTCGGGATTGTAGGTGGCCAAGGCCTGGTGCCCGGCAGAGGGAGTTGGGCACAAATGATGGCCTGTTTCCAGGGGTAAGTAAAGTCAGCTCCCCAGGTGCCTGATGTCAGTTTGTAGGAGGCCTTTGGCCCTCCATGGGAAGCCAGGCTTCCAGTTTGTGGCAGCTTGCATCTGGAAGAAATCCTGTTCCGTTCGGGATTGTAGGTGGCCGAGGCCTGTTGCCCGACAGAGGGAGTTGGGCACAAAGGATGGCCTGTTTCCAGGGGTAAGTAAAGTCAGCTGCCCAGGTGCCTGATGTCAGTTTGTAGGAGGCCTTTGGCCCTCCAAGTGAAGCCACGTTTCCAGTTTGTGGCAGCTTGCATCTGGAAGAACTCCTGTTCCGTTCGGGATTGTAGGTGGCCGAAGCTGGGGGACCGGCAGAGGGAGTTGGGCACAAAGGATGGCCTGTTTCCAGAGGTAAGGAAAGTCAGCTGCCCAGGTGCCTGATGTCAGTTTGTAGGAGGCCTTTGGCCCTCCAAGGGAAGCTAGTCTTTATGTTCAAGGCAGCTTGCATCTGGAAGAAATCCTGTTCCGTTCGGGATTGTAGGTGGACGGAGCTGGGTGCCCAGCTGACGGAGTTGGGCACAAAGGATGGCCTGATTCCAGGGGTAAGTAAAGTCAGCTGCCCAGGTGCCTGATGTCAGTTTGTAGGAGGCCTTTGGCCCTCAAGGGAAGCAAGTCTTCCTGTTCAAGGCAGCTTGCATCTGGAAGAAATCCTGTTCCGTTCGGGATTGTAGGTGGCCGGAGCTGGGTGCCCGGATGAGGGAGTTGGTCACAAAGGATGGGCTGTTTCCAGGGGTAAGTAAAGTCAGCTGCCCAGGTGCCTGATGTCAGTTTGCAGGTGGCTATTGTTCCTCCATGGAAAGCCAGGCTTCCAGCTTGTGGCAGCTTGCATCGGGAAGAAATGCTGTTCCGTTCGGGATTGTAGGTGGCCGAGGCCAGGTGCCCGGCAGAGGGAGTTGGGCACAAACGATGTCCTGTTTAGAGGGATAAGTAAAGTCAGCTGCCCAGGTGTTTGATGTCAGTTTGTAGGAGGCCTTTGGCCCTCCATGGGAAGCCAGGTTTCCTGCTTGTGGCAGCTTGCATCTGGAAGAAATCCTGTTCCGTTCGGGATTGTAGGTGGCCGGAGCTGGGTGCCCGGATGAGGGAGTTGGACACAAAGGATGGGCTGTTTCCAGGGGTAAGTAAAGTCAGCTGCCCAGGTGCCTGATGTCAGTTTGCAGGTGGCTATTGGTCCTCCATGGAAAGCCAGGCTTCCAGCTTGTGGCAGCTTGCATCGGGAAGTAATCCTGATCTGTTCGGGATTGCAGGTGGCCGAGGCCTGGTGCCCGGCAAAGGGAGTTGGGCACAAAGGATGGCCTGTATCCAGGGGTAAGTAAAGTCAGCTGCCCAGGTGCCTGATGTCAGTTTGTAGGAGGCCTTTGGTCCTCCATGGGAAACCAGTCTTTCAGCTTGTGGCAGCTTGCATCTGGAAGAAATCCTGTTCCGTTCGGGATTGTAGTTGGCCGAGGCCAGGTGCCGGGAAGAGGGAGTTGGGCACAAATGATGGCCTGTTTCCAGGGGTAAGTAAAGTCAGCTGCCCAGGTGCCTGATGTCAGTTTGTAGGCGGCCTTTGGCCCTCCAAGTGAAGCCACGTTTCCTGCTTGTGGCAGCTTGCATCTGGAAGAACTCCGGTTCCGTTCGGGATTGTAGGTGGCCGAGGCCAAATGCCCGGCAGAGGGAGTTGGGCTCAAAGGATGGCCTGTTTCCAGGGATAAGTAAAGTCAGCTGCCCAGGTGCCTGATGTCAGTTTGTAGGAGGCCTTTGGCCCTCCAAGTGAAGCCAGGCTTCCTGCTTGTGGCAGCTTGCATCTGGAAGAAATCCTGTTCCGTTCGGGATTGTAGGTGGCCAAGGCCTGGGGCCCGGCAGAGGGAGATGGGCACAAAGGATGGCCTGTTTCCAGGGGTAAGTAAAGTCAGCTGCCCAGGTGCCTGATGTCAGTTTGTAGGAGGCCTTTGGCCCTCCAAGGAAAGCTAGTCTTTATGTTCAAGGCAGCTTGCATCGGGAAGAAATCCTGTTCCGTTCGGGATTGTAGGTGGCCGGAGCTGGGTGCCCATCTGAGGGAGTTGGGCACAAAGGATGGGCTGTTTCCAGGGGTAAGTAAAGTCAGCTGCCCAGGTGCCTGATGTCAGTTTGTAGGAGGCCTTTGGTCCTCCACGGTAAACCAGTCTTCCAGCTTGTGGCAGCTTGCATCTGGAAGAAATCCTGTTCCGTTCGGGATTGTAGGTGGCCGAGGCCGAGTGCCCGGCAGAGGGAGTTGGGCACAAACGATGTCCTGTTTAGAGCGATAAGTAAAGTCAGCTGCCCACGTGCCTGATGTCAGTTTGTAGGAGGCCTTTGGCCCTCCATGGGAAGCCAGGCTTCCTGCTTGTGGCAGCTTGCATCTGGAAGAAATGCTGTTCCGTTCGGGATTGTCGGAGTCCAGAGCTGGGTGCCCGGCTGAGGGAGTTGGACACAAACGTTGGGCTGTTTCCAGGGGTAAGTAAAGTCATCTTCCCAGGTGTTTGATGTCAGTTTGTAGGAGGCCTTTGGCCCTCCATGGGAAGCCAGGTTTCCTGCTTGTGGCAGCTTGCATCTGGAAGAAATCCTGTTCCGTTCGGGATTGTAGGTGGCCGGAGCTGGGTGCCCGGATGAGGGAGTTGGACACAAAGGATGGGCTGTTTCCAGGGGTAAGTAAAGTCAGCTGCCCAGGTGCCTGATGTCAGCTTGCAGGTGGCTATTGGTCCTCCATGGAAAGCCAGGCTTCCAGCTTGTGGCAGCTTGCATCGGGAAGTAATCCTGATCAGTTCGGGATTGCAGGTGGCCGAGGCCTGGTGCCCGGCAGAGGGAGTTGGGCAAAAAGGATGGCCTGTATCCAGGGGTAAGTAAAGTCAGCTGCCCAGGTGCCTGATGTCAGTTTGTAGGAGGCCTTTGGCCCTCCAAGGAAAGCTAGTCTTTATGTTCAAGGCAGCTTGCATCGGGAAGAAATCCTGTTCCGTTCGGGATTGTAGGTGGCCGGAGCTGGGTGCCGAGCTGAGGGAGTTGGGCACAAAGGATGGGCTGTTTCCAGGGGTAAGTAAAGTCAGCTGCCCAGGTGCCTGATGTCAGTTTGTAGGAGGCCTTTGGTCCTCCACGGGAAACCAGTCTTCCAGCTTGTGGCAGCTTGCATCTGGAAGAAATCCTGTTCCGTTCGGGATTGTAGGTGGCCGAGGCCGGGTGCCCGGCAGAGGGAGTTGGGCACAAACGATGTCCTGTTTAGAGCGATAAGTAAAGTCAGCTGCCCACGTGCCTGATGTCAGTTTGTAGGAGGCCTTTGGCCCTCCATGGGAAGCCAGGCTTCCTGCTTGTGGCAGCTTGCATCTGGAAGAAATGCTGTTCCGTTCGGGATTGTAGGTGGCCGGAGCTGGGTGCCCGGATGAGGGAGTTGGACACAAAGGTTGGGCTGTTTTCCAGGGGTAAGTAAAGTCAGCTGCCCAGGTGTTTGATGTCAGTTTGTAGGAGGCCTTTGGCCCTCCATGGGAAGCCAGGTTTCCTGCTTGTGGCAACTTGCATCTGGAAGAAATCCTGTTCCGTTCGGGATTGTAGGTGGCCGGAGCTGGGTGCCCGGATGAGGGAGTTGGACACAAAGGATGGGCTGTTTCCAGGGGTAAGTAAAGTCAGCTGCCCAGGTGCCTGATGTCAGTTTGCAGGTGGCTATCGGTCCTCCATGGAAAGCCAGGCTTCCAGCTTGTGGCAGCTTGCATCGGGAAGTAATCCTGATCTGTTCGGGATTGCATGTGGCCGAGGCCTGGTGCCCGGCAGAGGGAGTTGGGCACAAAGGATGGCCTGTATCTAGGGGTAAGTAAAGTCAGCTGCCCAGGTGCCTGATGTCAGTTTGTAGGAGGCCTTTGGTCCTCCATGGGAAACCAGTCTTTCAGCTTGTGGCAGCTTGCATCTGGAAGAAATCCTGTTCCGTTCGGGATTGTAGGTGGCCGAGGCCAGGTGCCCGGCAGAGGGAGTTGGGCACAAAGGATGGGCTGTTTCCAGGGGTAAGTAAAGTCAGCTGCCCAGGTGCCTGATGTCAGTTTGTAGGCGGCCTTTGGCCCTCCAAGTGAAGCCACGTTTCCAGCTTGTGGCAGCTTGCATCTGGAAGAACTCCGGTTCCGTTCGGGATTGTAGGTGGCCGAGGCCAAATGCCCGGCAGAGGGAGTTGGGCTCAAAGGATGGCCTGTTTCCAGGGATATGTCAGCTGCCCAGGTGCCTGATGTCAGTTTGTAGGAGGCCTTTGGCCCTCCAAGTGAAGCCAGGCTTCCTGCTTGTGGCAGCTTGCATCTGGAAGAAATCCTGTTCCGTTCGGGATTGTAGGTGGCCAAGGCCTGGTGCCCGGCAGAGGGAGTTGGGCACAAAGGATGGCCTGTTTCCACGGGTAAGTAAAGTCAGCTGCCCACGTGCCTGATGTCAGTTTGTAGGAGGCCTTTGGCCCTCCATGGGAAGCCAGGCTTCCTGCTTGTGGCAGCTTGCATCTGGAAGAAATCCTGTTCCGTTCGGGATTGTAGGAGTCCAGAGCTGGGTGCCCGGCTGAGGGAGTTGGACACAAATGATGGGCTGTTTCCAGGGGTAAGTAAAGTCAGCTGCCCAGGTGCCTGATGTCAGTTTGTAGGAGGCCTTTGGCCCTCCATGGGAAGCCAGGTTTCCTGCTTGTGGCAGCTTGCATCTGGAAGAAATCCTGTTCCGTTCGGGATTGTAGGTGGCCAAGGCCTGGTGCCCGGCAGTGGGAGTTGGGCACAAATGATGGCCTGTTTCCTGGGGTAAGTAAAGTCAGCTGCCCAGGTGCCTGATGTAAGTTTGTAGGAGGCCTTTGGCCCTCCATGGGAAGCCAGGCTTCCAGTTTGTGGCAGCTTGCATCTGGAACAATCCTGTTCCGTTCTGGATTGTAGGTGGCCGAGGCCAGTTGCCGGGCTGAGGGAGTTGGGCACAAAGGATGGCCTGTTTCCTGGGGTAAGTAAAGTCAGCTGCCCAGGTGCCTGATGTCAGTTTCTAGGAGGCCTTTGGCCCTCCATGGGAAGCCAGGCTTCCTGCTTGTGGCAGCTTGCATCTGGAAGAAATCCTGTTTTGTTCAGGATTGTAGGAGTCCGGAGCTGGGTGCCCGGCTGAGGGAGTTGGACACTAAGGATGGCCTGTTTCCAGGGGTAAGTAAAGTCAGCTGCCCAGGTGCCTGATGTCAGTTTGTAGGAGGCCTTTGGCCCTGCATAGGAAGCCAGGCTTCCTGCTTGTGGCAGCTTGCATCTGGAAGAAATCCTGTTCCGTTCGGGATTGTAGGTGGCCAAGGCCTGGTGCCCGGCAGAGGGAGTTGGGCGCAAATGATGGCCTGTTTCCAGGGGTAAGTAAAGTCAGCTCCCCAGGTGCCTGATGTCAGTTTGTAGGAGGCCTTTGGCCCTCCATGGGAAGCCAGGCTTCCAGTTTGTGGCAGCTTGCATCTGGAAGAAATCCTGTTCCGTTCGGGATTGTAGGTGGCCGAGGCCAGGTGCCGGGAAGAGGGAGTTGGGCACAAAGGATGGCCTGTTTCCAGGGGTAAGTAAAGTCAGCTGCCCAGGTGCCTGATGTCAGTTTGTAGGCGGCCTTTGGCCCTCCAAGTGAAGCCACGTTTCCTGCTTGTGGCAGCTTGCATCTGGAAGAACTCCGGTTCCGTTCGGGATTGTAGGTGGCCGAGGCCAAATGCCCGGCAGAGGGAGTTGGGCACAAATGATGGCCTGTTTCCAGGGATAAAGTAAAGTCAGCTTCCCAGGTGCCTGATGTCAGTTTGTAGGAGGCCTTTGGCCCTCCAAGTGAAGCCAGGCTTTCCTGCTTGTGGCAGCTTGCATCTGGAAGAAATCCTGTTCCGTTCGGGATTGTAGGTGGCCAAGGCCTGGGGCCCGGCAGAGGGAGTTGGGCACAAAGGATGGCCTGTTTCCAGGGGTAAGTAAAGTCAGCTGCCCAGGTGCCTGATGCTCAGTTTGTAGGATGGTCTTTGGTCCTCCACGGGGGAAACCAGTCTTGCAGCTTGTGGCAGCTTGCATCTGGAAGAAATCCTGTTCCGTTCGGGATTGTAGGTGGCCGAGTGCCGGGTGCCCGGCAGAGGGAGTTGGGCACAAACGATGTCCTGTTAGAGCGATAAGTAAAGTCAGACTGCCCAGGTGCCTGATGTCAGTTTGTAGGAGGCCTTTGGCCCTCCATGGGAAGCCAGGCTTCCTGCTTGTGGCAGCTTGCATCTGGAAGAAATGCTGTTCCGTTCGGGATTGACGGAGTCCAGAGCTGGGTGCCCGGCTGAGGGAGTTGGACACCAAAGGTTGGGCTGTTTCCAGGGGTTAAGTAAAGTCAGCTGCCCAGGTGTTTGATGTCAGTTTGTAGGAGGCCTTTGGCCCTCCATGGGAAGCCAGGTTTCCTGCTCTGTGGCAGCTATGCCATCTGGAAGAAATCCTGTTCCGTTCGGGATTGTAGGTGGCCGGAGCTGGGTGCCCGGATGAGGGAGTTGGGACACAGAAGGATGGCTGTTTCCAGGGGTAAGTAAAGTCAGCTGCCCAGGTGCCTGATGTCAGTTTGCAGGTGGCTATTGGTCCTCCATGGAAAGCCAGGCTTCCAGCTTGTGGCAGCTTGCATCGGGAAAGTAATCCTGATCTGTCGGGATTGCAGGTGGCCGAGGCCTGGTGCCCGGCAGAGGGAGTTGGCACAAAGGATGGCCTGTATCCAGGGGTAAGTAAAGTCAGCTGCCAGGTGCCTGATGTCAGTTTGTAGGAGGCCTTTGGTCCTCCATGGGAAACCAGTCTTTCAGCTTGTGGCAGCTTGCATCTGGAAGAAATCCTGTTCCGATTCGGGATTGGTAGGTGGCCGAGGCCAGGTGCCCGGCAGAGGGAGTTGGGCACAAAGGATGGGCTGTTTCCAGGGGTAAGTAAAGTCAGCTGCCCAGGTGCCTGCTGTCAGTTTGTAGGCGGCCTTTGGCCCTCCAAGTGAAGCCACGTTTCCAGCTTGTGGCAGCTTGCATCTGGAAGAACTCCGGTTCCGTTCGGGATTGTAGGTGGACCGAGGCCAAATGCCCGGCAGAGGGAGTTGGGCACAAAGGATGGCCTGTTTCCAGGGATAAGTCAGCTGCCCAGGTGCCTGATGTAAGTTTGTAGGCGGCCATTGGCCCTCCATAGGAAGCCAGGCTTCCTGCTTGTGGCAGCTTGCATCTGGAAGCAATCCTGTTCCGTTCGGGATTGTAGGTGGCCAAGGCTGGTGCCCGGCAGAGGGAGTTGAGCACAAAGGATGGCCTGTTTCCACGGGTAAGTAAAGTCAGCTGCCCACGTGCCTGATGTCAGTTTGTAGGAGGCCTTTGGCCCTCCTGGGAAGCCAGGCTTCCTGCTTGTGGCAGCTTGCATCTGGACAGAAATCCTGTTCCGTTCGGGATTGTAGGAGTCCAGAGCTGGGTGCCCGGCTGAGGGAGTTGGACAGCAAAGGATGGGCTGTTTCAGGGGTAAGGTAAAGTCAGCTGCCCAGGTGCCTGATGTCAGTTGGTAGGAGGCCTGTGGGCCCTCCATGGGAAGCCAGGTTTCCTGCTTGAGGCAGCTTGCATCTGAAGGAAATCCTGTACCGTTCGGATTGTAGGTGCCAAGGCCTGGTGCCCGGCAGTGGGAAGTTGGGCACAAATGATGGCCTGTTTCCTGGGTAAGTAAAGTCAGACTGCCCAGGTTGCCTGATGTCAGTTTGTAGGAGGCCTTTGGCCCTCCATGGGAAGCCAGGCTTCCAGTTTGTGGCTTGCATCTGGAACAAATCCTGTTCCGTTCTGGAATTGTAGGTGGCCGAGGCCAGTTGCCGGGTGCTGAGGGAGTTGGGCACAAAGGATGGCCTGTTTCCTGGGGTAAGTTAAAGTCAGGCTGCCCAGGTGCCTGATGTCATGTTTCTAGGAGGCCTTTGGCCCTCCAAGGGAAGCTTGTCTTCCAGTTTGTGGCAGCTTGCATCTGGAAGAAAATCTGTTTTGTTCGGGATTGTAGGTGGCGAGGCCTGGTGCCCGGCAGAGGGAGTTGGGCACGAAATGGATCGCCTGTTTCCAGGGGTTAGATAAAGTCAGCTGCCCAGGTGCCGTTGAAT